>NC_139007.1:21840579-22051985 GCF_964374135.1 Grampus griseus | reverse complement strand
GGGATCTTCCCGGACCAGGGCTCAAACCCGTGTCCCCTGCATTGGCAGGTGGATTCTTAACCACTGTGCCACCAGGGAAGCCCCAAAACTTCCTTATTTTTAGATAAAAACTAACTATAAATGAGAGTTACAATTTCTACTTCTTGCATCCCAGTGGAGCATCCAGGTGTGCCCCTACTTTGGAGACTGCTGCTCTGGGAGATGTAAATACTCTGTGAAGTCTAATTCTACTCAGTCAGAAAGCAAACAGGTACAAATTGTCCCAGGATATTGGGAAAGAGGCACCACTCTCGAAGACGCATCCTGGTTATGTAGCCAGAATCCTAGGCTGTTCAACTGGCAGGAACTTCAGAGGTCACGGGGTCCAGCAATTCCCCTGAGTTCTAATTCTGTGAAATGTGAATAGGTGTTGTATAAAGAGGGGGTTCCAGGGTCAAAGAAGGTTGGGAAATCCTGGTTTAGACAGGTATCTTTATAGCAGAACTTACAGAACATTTATTATGCCAATAGAGGTTGTGAATCTGGAAGAGGAGGATAAATTATGCAGTTTTTCTTTAAAAAAAAGAAAAAGAGCAACACTTTTTTTTTTGGACTATCTGTGGGATTCATAGTCCACAGAGCACACATGGGGAAACACTGTCTATTTTACAGATAGATGCTAAAACGTCGGCATGAGTAATTCATACAGCTCGGTAGTAGCTTGACAGGACCAGAACCTAGGATCCTGATTTACTAGATCTGAAGGGAAATCGTGGTCTGAACCTGTCTCTTTTCTAATAATGGTGCTGGGGTTCAGCACAAGCCCCTCAGGGACCCTCAGGGATCCCACTTGGCAGCCTGGGCAGTTACAGCATCTCTGTTGCTCTCAGAAGACCCACAGTCTCATTCCCAGACACCTGCATGAGCTTGTGGACAGACTGAATTTATTAAAAAAATTTTTTTAATTGCAGTATAGTTGGTTTACAGTATTGTATTAGTTTCAGGTGTACAGCATAGTGATTCTAAATTTTTATACGTTATACTCCATTTATAGTTATTATAAAATATTGGCTGTATTCCCTGTGTTGTACAATGTATCATTGTAGCTTATTTATTTTATACATTGTAGTTTGTACCTCTTAATCTCCTAAGCCCTATTTTGCCCCTCCCCCTTCCCTCTCCCCACTGGTAACCAGTAGTTTGTTCTCTATACCTGTGAGTCTGTTTTTTTAAATATTCACTAGTTTGTTTTGTTTCTTAGTTCCACATATAAATAATACCATACAGTATTTGTCTTTCTTTGTCTGACTTATTTCACTTAGCATAATACCCTCCAAGTCCATCCATGTTGTTGCAAATGGCAAATTTTCTTTCTTTTTTATGGCTGAGTAGTATTCCATTGTATATATAGACCACACTTTCTTTATCCATTCATCCGTTGACGGACACTTAGGTTGCTTCCACATTTTGGCCATTGTAAACAATGCTGCTATGGACATTGAGCTGCACATATCTTTTCAAATTAGTGTTTTCATTTTCTTCAGATATATACCTGGGAGTAGAATTGTTGGATCATATGGTAGTTCTATTTTTAGTTTTTTGAGGAAACTTTATACTGTTTATGGATGGATTGAATTTGACCCTTAGGGGTGAAGATAACTTTTTGAAATCTATCCCATGAGGTGTTAAAGTGGATGAAAAGATGAACATACACATTCAAAGAATATAAAATAATTATTGAACAGAAGCTGGGAAAAAGGATAGAGAAAATGTATCAGGGAACATGCTTCTAGGCCTTTCTGTAATCCACCAGGGCGTGCACACGCTCAGACAATCATAGAGCTACGTCTGTCTGTGAAAAATTTCAGCCAAACATCTGACTAAAAGGTACTTTCATTATTGACACAAGAGTTAAGCTATTCTAATAAATAGGAATGAAATGACCTGAACCTTTCTCATTACAGTCTTAGAGCAGTTCAGCTCTGTGGAGTAGCTCCTTCTCTTAGAAGTCCTGTTCACACACACACACACACCGAGAGGACTTCTTCTAGCCTGTCAACCTTCCCTGTGTCACCCTGGCCAACACACCCTCGCAAAACAATTATTCTGTCCAGCAACTGCTTTTTCAAAACTGCTTCCGGTTTTCTGATCCTTTGTGTCCCTTTACTGAGTTGCTGCCAAGTGAGCCTGTTTGCTCTTAGCTGTTTGTTTTGTTCTGTTCTTCCTGCCTCTCAGCCTCCCAGGTTTATTCCCCGCCCTGCTGCCTAAGGCGGCCCCCCGACCACATGACTGCTTTCCTGCAAAGAGAAGCCCTTCTCCCTTGAGATCTGAAAATACACCAAGATCTGGGAGTCTGGGCTCTGCCCTGATCACACTGTGTGGCCCCTCCTGGTCCCGAAGCCTGAGGTCCCCTTTCATCTTTCCTTCCCATTTGCTGCCCCTTTGGTTCCACCTGCCCTTGGCCATCCTTCTCTCCTTTGGCATCATGGTTCCAGTGCTGGACCCAGGAGCCGCTTTGCTCTCCTGCTACCCAGTGACCCTCACCCTCCCTAGGGTTCTGGGGAAGGAAGTGGGGTTGGGAAGTCAGGAGAAACCAGGTTCAGGCAGGTTCAGGCCCTGCTTCTGCTGCTCCCTGGCTGTGTGGCCCTGTTTCCTGACCTTTCTGAACCTGATTTCTCCAATTGAAACCCCCTGGAATGGTGTGTTGATTGCCGCTCACCAGCCCTGCTTCTCAAAGGCATAGTGAGCACTTTTTCTTCTCTCCCCGCTCCACACCCCGACAAGGCTGGGTTTGAGGTTCCGTGAAAGTTCTGGCAGCCCCGCCCGGGGCTGGGGCTCGGCATATGGCCCCTGGAGTCTGGGGTGGGAGAGCTGGGCCCCTGGAGTCTGGGGTGGGAGAGCCGGGCCCCTGGAGTCTGGGGCGGGAGAGCCGGGCCCCTGGAGTCTGGGGCAGGAGAGCCGGGCCCCTGGAGTCTGGGGATGGGAGAGCCGGGCCCCTGGAGTCTGGGATGGGGCAGTGGCTGGCATCTCCTGTGGAGGATGGGTGCAGGGCATCCAGCTGACACCAATAGCCCAAGGATCAGGATATCAGCGGCCTGTGTTATCAAATAACTGGACCCGTAAGAAAAATTCTGGGTCCTTATTAACGGCACTGGGATTTCAATCTCCTCCCTCTCTCCAGGGTGCTGGCATGCTGGAACTTCCCTTCCCCTAATCCTCCCCTCTCAACTGAGAAACTGTGCTGACCGGGAGGGATTTGCTCCCCGCGAGCCAGGGCTGCCCTCGCAAGTTAATGTCTGTGATCGGCCAAGCCCTCAGACTGAGCTCTGCTTCCACGTTCCCAGGGTGTCTCTGCTGGGGCTTCTGTATACGGCCCCCCAGCAGTCGCTGCGCGGGGAGCCGGGCCTGGTCTGGCTCCACTTCTTGCGGAAGAGACCCGGGAGGGCAGAAGCTCCTTGAAAGGGCCCCTCCATGACCACACGTGTTTCTAGGGAACTTAGGTCCCACCTCCCAGCTACAGGAAGAAGCCATCGGCCTCTCGTCCTCGGAGTGTGCAGCTGCAACGGGCTTGTCCAAAAGTGTATCTGATCATAGCTTCTTTCTCCAAGTGCCCAACACCCTTCCTCTTCTTCCTTGGCTTTTGGATAAAAATACATTTTTTTTTTTCTTTGTTTGGCCACGCAGCACACGGGAGCGCAGAGTCTTATCTGTGCCCAGCTGTGGCCTTGATGGCCGCTGGCTGTGAACTGTCTGTTCTCCCGAGGGTTGAGGCTCTCTCCACCAGGGTGGATTCTTCAGACAGCTGCCAACTGGATAGATGGAAAGAGCATCAGGTCTGCCTAGGATAACACCAGCCTTTTAAAACTTTAACTACATTTGTCTCAGAATTTTATTTTATTTTTTTAAATATGCCACTTTGGTATATTGATTTTAAAAACTATTTATTTATTATTTATTTATATTGGCTGTGCCGCGTCTTAGTTGCGGCATGCAGGATCTAGTTCCCTGACCAGGGAACGAACCCGGGCCTCCTGCATTGGGAGCGTGGAGTCTTACCCACTGGACCACCAGGGAAGTCCCTAAGAATTTTCCTTATCTCAAAACCAATATTATAACAACACTGAAGAGATATTTTAACAGAAAAAAAAGACCCATCATAATTCTCCACCATTAGACCCAACCATTGGTCATCCAATCATGACTTTGGGCAAGACAGTTAGGAGCTTGCCAAGGTAGGGTGGTGTCCTGCCTCGGGGGGGCCAGGTCCTCGGGCCAGCCCACCTGTGAAGGCCCGGGGTGGTGGAGGTAAGGGGTGAGGGGGACCCTTTATCTCTCGACCTCCCTTCAGTGGAGAAAGAGATGGTAGGATGGGCGAAAAGGTGAGTAACACGTAGACCCTGCAGGAAGTCATCTCCCCAAATCTTCTCACGCGATGTCTTGGTGGGCTGACGGAAAACAGTTTCTTGCTTGCCTTTGCAGTCACCTATATAAGAAGAACCTTGATGTGACCAAAATCCGAAAGGGAAAACCTCAGCCACTTCTCAGAGTGGATGACCATGATTTCACCATGAGGCCCGCCTTTGGAGGTAAGACTGCGTCCTCCCCTCGGCCCTCTGGGGACTGATCCCAGGGCTGCTTCCTGCTGCTCCTGCACTGGGTTCCCTCAGACACAGCCCTCCCCCCGGGGTCCCTGATTTTCCCTCACACTCAGAGAAGCCCAGCTGGCTCCTAGTCACTAATTATCCCCAGGAGAAAAGAGCTGGAAGGAAGTGAGTGGAGAGGGCTGTTGAGAAAAGGACCTGAGGGTGATTAAGCTGTTTACATTCACGGAGGCCCAGCACTGCTGCTGCCAACTTTCCTTTATGAAAAACATAAGAGCATAAGAGCTGCATGGGCAGGGGGCAGGGGGAGGGTGGGTGGCAGGGCTGGAGCGTCCACACAGAAAAGGACCCCCTGGCTCTGCTATCCCATGTCTGGCTGGGAATTTGGGGTTCTGAGGGGGGGGGCCCTGCTTGCCAATGCAGCGATAGTTTAACGCCTGGCAAAGCTGCCTTGCAGAATTGCCCCAAAGGAGCTTCCCTGCTTCGGCGGGGTGGGGAGGAGTGGTGGCCGGAACAGGAGGAATGCCACAGAGGGGAGGGGGCTGGGAAAGGAGCCAGCCATCTGCACCCACCAGGCAGGGAGAGGGATGAGAACTGCAGAATGCATGAGACACGGGGCCCACGTCCCCCCTGTGCAGGTGGGGAAACTGAGGCCCGGAGCATGGCCGCTGATGGGCCTCCGGCCAGAGAGACCCAGGCAGGCGAGTTTCCATTTCCC
Source organism: Grampus griseus (assembly GCF_964374135.1). Classification (NCBI taxonomy): domain Eukaryota; kingdom Metazoa; phylum Chordata; class Mammalia; order Artiodactyla; family Delphinidae; genus Grampus; species Grampus griseus. The sequence continues at coordinate 22,046,687 of NC_139007.1, read as the reverse complement.
CTTTATCTCGCTCTTGAGCTCCTCTCAGGTGCAAACGTTCTGCTGGGGCAGCAGGAAGAAGTAGAGGTGACTTGTGGGCGAGTCACCGACCCTCTCTGAGCTTCTGCTTGCTGGTTTGTGAAATGCGGATAGTAATCCGTCCATCTGGGGTTGCTGTCAGGATTCAACGAGATCATGCGTGTAAAGCCCTGGCACATACAGGCTCACAGCCCCTTAGAAAAACCCAGCTGTCAGGCCTCCCTCTGTGACTGTTAGGGGATTAGGACATTAATTTATCCCAGAGGCCGTTGCAATTTACAAGGACTCAAAGCCTCCCACTCAGTTCCCTGAGGCCTGACACCTGCTGAGCAGGAGAAGAGAGCAGGTGACAGATGACAAGCCCCTGCCTCTTCCTCCTGCCCCGATGGAATGCTGCACAGCTAGGGGTTCTGGTGCCCTCGAGGGCTTGTTTTGGGTAATGCCACCAAAGAGTTTTTTCTAAAATTCAATAACATTTCCGTGAATAAGCAGCTCTAAAATTAGCTGTATGTGCTCCAGGAAGTCCAAGCGAGACATCCTTGCTCCCCTTGCCTTTCTTCTAGAGGGTCGGGTAAGATGCAGAGGGCGACTGGAACAAGGTTGACAAACAACAGCATTAATGACAACGAACAACTTCTAGTGACTTCTGTTTCAGGCACCATTCTACTCAGGGTGCTTACAGACACGATCTGACTTCATTCCTCACAACTCCGTGAAGTAGGTACTATTATCATGCCCAGATGGGGAAACTGAGGCGCGGAGAGGTGAGGTGACTGGTCCAGGTCACACAGCTACTGAGGCAGGCCCACTCTCCTAGCTGGGTCTCTTTCTTACCCCCTCAATCCGCATGTCCCCCAGTGCTGGGCCACTAGGCAGAGCAGGCGTGTTTAGGGCTCACAAGGAATACTCCTAGGGGCCCCTGATAAGATGTTATTTTAAAGTCAGAAGAAAAAAATAAAATTTTAGGTAGAAGAAAATGTTAATATATAATATTAATATATTCATCTTTATACCACCACAGTTGTATGCTTTTTAAATATGTTTTTTCTGGTGGAAGGGCCCACGAAGGCAAAAGTGCCCAGCACCCTCAAAAGTCGCAACGTGACCCTGCCTCAGTGCACAGTGTTGTAGGGCAGCTGTGTGTGTCTGGGTGTGGGTGATCTTCTGAATAACACATTGTAACATTCTGACGGACGCTGATGTTGCGGCAGGAGCCTGAGCCATCACCTGGTTAGGACTTTCAGTTTACAGAAGAAGAGCCTGGGGTCCAGGGGGTTAAGTGATGGCCACAGAACAACTGGGGGCAGAACTTGGGTTTCCTCTGTGATGTCACATGCAAAAGTGAAAGCCTCATTAAAACGCCCTCCTCCTCTGGGAGAAAGCCAGGGGAGCCAGGAGCTAGCTCTCAGGACTGGCAGGTGAAATCCTGCCACGTTCCTAGAAAACGCAGCTCTGAGTAGAATCATCCAACAGGCTGCGGCCTCAGTCAGGGTGCTCCTTCCTCGAGCCACGTTTGAGGAGCAAATTGGACTTCGTGTATCCTGATCCCTGCAACTTCTGGTGCCGCCCAGAGTGTGGAGGATGAGGACAGTCCCTTGCCCCTGCCTGAGTGAGCCTCTGAGGCTGGGAAAGACCCTGACTTTAGGGAAAGCCGCCGGGGAAGGAGGTGTCACCTCCAGCAGGTGCGGTAAGACCTGAGGCTCTTACATCAGCCGTCAAGATCTGGGTCACCAAAGCCAAGGGGGGGGCTATACCTCCTTTCCGAGCCCTCCCCCCAGAGCAGCTGGTTTTCTGGGCACCGTTTCTCCCCTGCAGGGCTTTCCTGGATGTCTAGATGTCACTTGGATGAAATAGGACCAGGGGAGCACATGGTGAGGTACACACACATGAACTCATAAATAAGAATCTTTGCAACTCGTGGAGTCCTGGCTGTTGCCAATCTGGCTCCCTGTGCACCGACGCCAAATAAAAATACGGAGACAGAGAACTGGAAGATAAGAGATAGAGAGGCTTTTGATTTTCCTTGCCAGGCAAAGGGAAGACACAGGAGGCTAAGGCCTCAAGAACTGTGCCCGCCTCCTTGGGGAATCGGAGAAGGTTTTACACGTGGGGCTCGGCTCGAAGGGGTATATGATAAGGATCAAAAGTAGTGAAGGTCTTGCATTTCTTTTCTTCTGCAAATTCATGGCCAAAGCTGGCATCAGGCAGCTCAGCACCCGGGTCTGGTGTCCCTGAAGTTATCGGCCCGTGAACTCCTTTCTGAGATGAAGAGTGCTACAAGGGAGTGTAGGGGGAGAAGAAAGGCCAGGTGCAAAGGGTAATTTGTATGGAGTCAGAGAGGAATCAGCTTGTGAAGGACAAGTCTAGCTACAAGTGTTTGTTAGTAGTAACAGCTAAACAATAACCAAGACTGCTTAACTCTTTCAGACCTGTTTATGTTGATTCCCCAGCCTGTTCATTGTTTCCTTATTTTCCTTGTTTATCAGAAAGGTCTCATTTCTATTTTTGCTGCAACATGGCCAAGCAGGCTGGATGGGGCCATCAGAGGAGGGAGCTTCCCACCGCCTGGGGTTCCAATGATTGCTATAATTCATAATCCCTGGAGCATCTGCAGATGGTTTAGAGCCAAGAAGCCTTCCTTGCAGGTCCTCCTGAGGGTCTCCATTCCATCCAGCCCCTCACTTCTGCGCAGAGGCACTGGCCAGGGGGTGGGTGTGTCTCTGAGGGAGGAGGCTGGCAGACAGCACATAGATGGCTCTGTGTGAGTAAGAGAAAGCCCGCCTTCCTTGGGGGCAGCCCTGTGCCAGATACCTGGTCCAAAGCAGAGCCTGGGCTCAACCGGCCCTAATGCCTGCCCAGCCTAACACGCCCCTCTAAAAGGCAGCCATGCACGCTCAGCAGGCCACGCCAACAAGATGCCCGTCAACAACTGTGGGGTATGTGTTGCATCCCTGTCTTCTCTTCCTAACTTGTTTTTCGAAGAGGGGCTTCCTTGTGGACTGACATTTAAAAATAATTGCTAGAGAGGAATTTGCCTAAGGCTAGATATCCCTCGGATGACCTTTTCAGTCTGGAAAAAGAAAAGATTAAAAATCTAGCAGCTTCCTAATAATCCCAGGGATCAGTTGAAACAAAAATATCTGGTCTAAGCTGCCAGCTGCCTGGTTTGCTGGTGTGTCCTGGTTAGGAGAACCTCCAGAGGCCTGGGGTTTCCCCTCCATTTGTTAGGAGAACGAGTGCAATGCTGATTTTTTAAAACTAAAATTAAAAAGACTGTGCTAAAACGTACATAGCATAAAATGTACCATTTTAACCATACAGTTCAGTGGCGAAAGAATATTCACGTTGTTGTGCAACCGTCACCAGCATACATCTCCAGAACTTATTCATCTTCCTAAATTGTCAATGAAACAATAACTCTTTTTTTGAAAAAAACAAATTTATCTGTTTATTTTTGGCTGCGCACGGACTTTCTCTAGTTGCAGAGAGCAGGGGCTGCTCTTCGTTGTGGTGCGTGGGCTTCTCATTGTGGTGGCTTCTCTTGTTGCAGAGCACGGCCTCTAGGCATGCGGGCTTCAGTAGTTGTGGCTTGCGGGCTCTAGAGCGCAGGCTCAGTAGTTGTGGCGCACGGACTTAGTTGCTCTGCGGCATGTGGGATCCTCCTGGACCAGGGATCGAACCCGTGTCCCCTGCATTGGCAGGCAGATCCTTAACCACTGCACCACCAGGGAAGTCCCGAAACAATAACTCTTTACTCCTGCTTCCCCCTGCCCCTGGCAACCACCATTCCCCTTTCTGTCTCTATGAATTTGACCGCTCTAGGTTTCTCATGTTAGTGGAATCATACAGTATTTGTCTTTTTGTGACTGGCTTATTCACTTAGCATTATGCCTTCAAGGCTCATCCATGTTGTAGCGTGTAAGGCCAAATAATATTCCATTGTATGAATATATCACATCTTGTTTAAGTGCCATTCATCTGTCAATGGACATTTGGGTTGTTTACCTTTTGGCTCCCGGGAATAATTCTGCCATGGACATGTGTGTGCAAACATCTATTCAAGACCCTGTTTTCAATTCTTCGGGGTATATACCCAGAAGTGGAATTGCTGGGTCACGTGGTAGCTCTATGTTTAGTTTTTTCAGAAACTCCCACACTTTCTTCTACAGCAGCTGCATCAGTTTACATCCTCACCAGCATGATACTGATTTTTAAATCAAACTGTAGAGATGGAAGGTAAAGGAGGGGTGTAATGTCATCACGGATTCTTTTGAATTACATCCAAGGAGTTTGTTAGGATGGTCAGGAAGTGACCACAAAGTAGGTTAGGTTCTCCAACCAAAATACTTTCACTTTCATTCATAAGACAAGTACGGTGTGTTTTGGAGCTGTTATGTGTGAAGCAGGGTCCGTGGCATTCGGGGACCCAGCAGTGAGCAAGACAGCCACAGTCCTTGGAGTGTCAATGCTCTGGTTGGGGAGACCAGTGTTAATGAAATCCTCACATCAAGTTGTTAAATTATGGAGAGCTGCTGGAAGGACAGGGGAGCCGTGGGGTGCGAGCAGCAGGGTCTGGCCGTGGGCACCAGGGAAGGGTGGCCCCGAGGAGCCTGGGAGGATGAAGGCCAAGGAGCCACCATTGCCGGGAAGGGTGTGCATTCGGTCACTCCGCCTGACACGACAGAGTGTTCCCAGGAAGCTAACAGTCTACAAGGGAAACAGAGAAATGATTAAGTGCAGTCAAGTATCACAGAAGCAATGTAGGGCATCTCTGCTGACGGGGGGAACTGAGTGGTCAGCTCCATCCAGAGAGAGGAAACCAGCAAGCTGGCAGTGACGCCTTCATTCAGGAGGCGATGCTCGCAATGAGTCGGGAAAGATGCGCAGGGGTGAGCCCAGCGGGTGGGAGGGAAGGAGGGATCAGGGAGGAGGGTGCTCACGGATAACAGGAGGGCAGGGGAATGCGAGCAGCGTGTGTGTGTGTGTGTGTGTGTGTGTGTGTGTGCATATGTGTGTAGAGGGGGCAGTGCAGCCCAGGCTGCGGAAGGGCAAGATGATACCTGTGCTTTAGAAAGCTCCCTGAGGGTCTGCTAGGAAGAGGCTGGAGCAGCTAAGAATGGATGCGGGACGCTAGCTGGCCACTTCAGCCATGGTCCAGGTCTGAGTTGATGGGGGTTAAGCTAAGGCCTAGAAAGAATGGATAAAGAAGATGTGTGGCTTCCCCAGTGGCGTAGTGGTTAAGAATCCGCCTGCCAATGCAGGGGACTCAGGTTCGAGCCCTGGTCTGGAAAGATCCCACATGCCGCAGAGCAACTAAGCCCGTGCACCACAGCTACTGAACCTGCGCACCTAGAGCCCGTGCTCTGCAACAAGAGAAACCACCGCAATGAGAACCCCTCACAACGCAACAAAGAATAGCCCCTCTCGCTGCAACTAGAGAAAGCCCACGTGCAGCAACGAAGACCCAACGCAGACAAAAATAAATAACTAAACTAAAAAAAAAAAAGATGTGGTACATATATACAATGTAATATTAGCCATAAAAAAATGAAATAATGCCATTTGCAGCAACATGGATGAACCTAGAGATTTTCATACTGAGTGAAGTAAGTCAGAAAGAGAAAGACAAATATCATATGATATCACTCATATGTGGAATCTAATTTTAAAAAATGATACAAATGAACTTATTTACAAACCAGAAACAGACTCACAGATTTCAGAAACAAACTTATGGTTACCAAAGGGAAAATGTTAGGGGGACGGATAAATCAGGAGTTTGGGATTAACATACACACACTACTATACATAAGATAGATAACCAACAAGGACCTACTGTATAGCACAGGGAACTCTACTCAATATTCTGTGATAACCTATATCAGAAGAGAATCTGAAAAAGAATGGATATATGTATATGTATAACTGAGTCACTTTGCTGTACACCTAAAACGAACACAACATTGTAAATCAACTATACTCCAATTAAAAAAAAAAAAGTGGAGGGATCGTGAGAAGTGAAGGAGGGAGACAGCCACCGATGGAACCGGAGGAAGCTGGGACACCTGAGTGTCTGCCTGGGGGCGGCCATCCACCCAGAAGGAGCCCAGGCGGGAGGCATTGGGAAAAGCTACAGTAACAGTGGGGGGACAGTGGAGAGTTTAATGAAGGTCTGTTCACAAAGGGGTGGGCAGGGTTAAAGAAAACCAGCAAGCTGGCAGTGAAGCCTTGAGGGCTGGAAGAGTGTGGAGCCTTCACCAGGTTAGGGGTGGAGGGCAAGAGGAAGGAGCAGTTCCCAGAATCTGGAAAAGAGCCAGAGCCTTGGGAAGGGGGTGCCCTACAGGGGAGCCCTGGCGTCCAGGAGAGGACGGGCCCATGAAGCCTGCAGGGAGGGCTGGGGGAGAGAATCAGTTCGTCTTCGTCTCTTCCAGCCTTCTGAGACCCGCTGGCACCTTCATTGGCTGAACCAACCAGAAGGCAGAAGACGAGGGCCCGCTGTGAGCAGCGGCCATAGGTCAAGGCAAGGGGGTCCTGTGTGTGATCCTCACCTGCACTCAGGGCGTGGTCTGTGGGCCAAGAGGACGTGCCCACCTGAGATTTCCCTTCTAGGCCACACTTGGGTACTGGGACCCAGAATCATGTCCACACAGCCCAGAGCCCACCTCGGGACCTGCCCGGGCCTCCTCCCTAGGCGAGCCCTAGGGGTGGGGTTGGGGGCTGTACTGCGCATGCGGGGTCCCCCCTCCCCTCCCCTCCCCTCCCCTCTCCCCTCCCCTCCCCTCCCCTCCCCTCTCCCCTCCCCTCCCCTCCCCCTCCCCTCCCCCTCCTTTCCCCTTCCCCCTCCCCTCCCCTTCCACCCCTCCCCAGCCCTACCCCACCCCACCCCACCCCCCGGTGCTGAGTGGGGCTGAGGGCTGCCTTTCAGACGGCTTTGGATAGAGCTCAGATAGTGGGCAGGGGTGTCCACCGGCACACGCCAGGCTCTTCTCTGTGCCGGCTGCTGCTGTGGGTGGGAAAAGGGCAGCTCCGGAGCTGGGCCCGCTCTCCCTGCCCTGCCATGTCCCAGCCGGAGCTCCCAGGAGTCAGAGTTCTGAGGCTGGGCTTGGCCTTCCGGGTTGATATGAACGTGTATTTGTCAGAGAAGTAGGCGAGGCTATATCTCGTTTTGCAGTTTCTTAGCTTGATTTATAACCTTTAGACATTCAAGCGTGTGGCATATGGGCCCCCAGTTGTGCTCCTGCCTGGGGGTGGGTTTGTAAATGTGGACGCTGCCCTTACTGGTCAGCTGCCCAGCACAGAGCAGGGCGGAGTGTGGGTCTGCTTTCCCAGAGGGGCAACGGCTGGACCGGCCGAGATTGAGTGAGCGGGGAAGGTGGGACCAGGGGCAGGTTGGGGCAGTGGCTGGGCCTGCAGTACTCTCCCCATGTCAGCTTCTAGAGCACAGGAGAACCCTTCCTGTGCCACATGCAACCACCAAAGGGCTGAATTTAGGAGATGAAATACTGGCTCCTGTGCTTCCTTGAGATAATTGGAAAACCCATACTTCCGGCCATCACTTAGGCAACCTGCTGATTTTCTATCAGCTTTCTCTTAGGTGACTCAGGCAGGGAGCTGTGGAGACCTTGCTGATTTCGCCCCCCTCCCTCCTGCCCTTTCCCCTCCTAGATCAACCAAGTTGAATCAATTCATGCATCACAGTGTCTCTCAGATCTGCCCCCTCACACCACACATTCTCAATGCCTTCTTGGGGGGGTGAAAAAAATCTTAGACATTACAATGCTTGTGGCCCTCCAAAGCTCCACCTGACCTTCCCATCTTATTCCTTAGTATTTAATTTAAATTTAAATGAATTCATACTTAAATAAATTAAATTTTCTCTTTCGTGGATGATAATGATAAGAAGGTTGGAAGCACTACCGAAACCAACACCATGGCCCCCAAACCACACCTCATAGCCAAATTCACCTTCTGGAAACACCCCTTCCCTGTGCTGCTCCCTCAGAAACTTCAGGGCTTCCCATATTCCACGGGATGAAATGCAGACCCGCCTCTCCCCTCTGTGTCCCGAAAGTTCCACGGTCTGGCCCAGCTGCCTCCCCAGCTTACCTCCCCCTGACAGGACTCTTCTGTCGTAGAAGGCTGTCTCTTGCTGCACGTCCGTTCTCGAGTCTGCTATGAACATCTGTCCATGGTGGCCCCCTTGCTTCATCTGACAGCCTGTCCGATGAAAGAGAAATTAAGGAAAGAATCCCATTCACCACTGCAACAAAAAGAATAAAATACCTAGGAATAAATCTACCTAGGGAGACAAAAGACCTGTATGCAGAAAACTATAAGACACTGATGAAAGAAATTAAAGATGATACAAACAGATGGAGAGATATACCATGTTCTTGGATTGGAGGAATCAATATTGTGAAAATGACTATACTACCCAAAGCAATCTACCGATTCAGTGCAATCCTTATCAAATTACCAATGTTTTTTTAACATAACTAGAACAAAAAAATCTTAAAATTTGTATGGAGACACAAAAGATCCCGAATAGCCAAAGCAATCTTGAGGAAAAAAAAAACGGAGCTGGAGGAATCAGACTCCCTGACTTCAGACTATACTACAGAGCTACAGTAATGAAGATAATATAGTACTGGCACAAAAGCAGAAATATAGATCAATGGAACAGGATAGAAAGCCCAGAGATAAACCCGCGCTCCTATGGTCAACTGATCTATGACAAAGGAGGCAAGGATATACAATAGAGAAAAGACAGTTTCTTCAATAAGTGGTGCTGGGAAAACTGGACAGGTACGTGTAAAAGAATGAAATTAGAACACTCCCTAACACCATACACAAAAATAAACTCAAAATGGATTAAAGACCTAAATGTAAGACCGGACATTATAAAACTCTTAGAGGAAAACATAGGAAGAACAGTCTTTGACATAAATCACAGCAAGATGGTTTTTGACCCACCTCCTAGAGAAATGGAAATAAAAACAAGAATAAACAAATGGGACCTAAGGAAACTTAAAAGCTTTTGCACAGCAAAGGAAACTATAAACAAGACCAAAAGCCAACCCTCAGAATGGGAGAAAAAATTTGCAAACGAAGCAACAGGCAAATCTCCAAAATACATAAACAGCTCATGTAGCTCAATATCAGAAAAACAAACAACCCAATCCAAAAATGGGCAGAAGACCTAAATAGACATTTCTAAAGAAGACATACAGATGGCCAGGAGGCACATGAAAAGCTGCTTGAAATCACTAATTATTAGAGAAATGCCAACCAAATCTACAATGAGGTATCACCTCACACCAGTTAGAATGGGCATCATCAGAAAATCTGCAAACAACAAATGCTGGAGAGGGTGTGGAGAAAAGGGAACCCTCTTGCACTGTTGGTGGGAATGTAAATTGATACAGCCACTATGGAGAACAGTATGGAGGTCCCTTAAAAAACTAAAAATAGAATTACCATATGACCCAGCAATCCCACTACTGGGCATATACCCTGAGAAAACCATAATTCAAAAAGACACATGCACCCCAGTGTTCATTGCAGCACTATTTACAATAGCCAGGTCATGGAATCAACCTAAATGCCCATCGACAGATGAATGGATAAAGAAGATGTGGTACATATATCACTCAGCCATAAAAAGGAACGAAATTGGGTCATGTGTAGAGACGTGGATGGACCTAGAGACTGTGATACAGAGTAGAGTAAGTCAGAAAGAGAAAAACAAATATTGTATATTAACGCATATATGTGGAATCTAGAAAAATGGGACAGATGAACCGGTTTGCAAGGCAGAAATAGAGACACAGATGTAGAGAACAAACGTATGGACACCAAGGGGGGAAAGTGGGGAGTGGGGGTGAGGGGGTGGGAGGGTGGGAGGGGGTGGGATGAACTGGGAGATTGGGATTGACATGTATACACTAATATGTATAAAATAGATAAATAATAAGAACCTGCTGTATAAAAATATTTTTTTAATAAATTAAAAAAAAAAAAAGGAATGCTCTGGTCAGCATAATGCATTCGTTAGAGCAGGGGCTCTGGAGGTGGACCCCTGGGATCAGCTTGTGGTGTGCCTCTCTCTGATGGGAACCTCTGTCGCTTCTCTAGTCCTCAGATTCTCACCTGTAGAATGGAGGTAATATCAGTACCTTCCTCAACAGATTGTCATGAAGATGGACTCAAGTGTCCTACAGGAAGCACTGAGCACAGCAGAGACCGTGTGTGTGTGTGTGTGTGTGTGTGTGTGTGTGTTGGGGGGGAAGGGGATGGTGGAGGCAGTGCATCAAAGCACTGGTTGCTGACGTGATAAAGACATGGCTACGGCCCCAGGGAGCTCATGGCCTCCTAGACTCACAGCATACGCTCCCTTAGGGCCTCTCCTGGGATAAAGGCTTGTACTGTTACTACTACTATGATCTGTTCTGCTCACAACGCTTCTGACTCAAATGTGTGGGTTTTCCGCACCAAGCAATTCCCCTGTTGTCTGTGGACACCAGCTGGGTGTCCTACAATTTAATTCAGTTCTAACACTACCTGGGGTTAGTGCAGACACCACAGGTTAAGGGCTCAGGCCCAGAAGACTGCCCCTCAGTTCAGATACCAATCACAAGTAGTGGGTCCCCGAGTTACCTGCACTTCTCTCTGACTTGGCTGCAAAATTGAGGGTTCCCACAGCCCCCTTCTCAGGTGTGATAATTTGCTATAATGGCTCATAGAATCAGGGAAACACTTTATTTATGGTTCCCAGCTTATTATAAAGAACATTATATAAGACACAGATGGATAGCGGATGAAGAGGGGCATAGGGTGAGGACCGGAAGGGTGCTGAGCTCAGGGGTTTCTGTCCCGCGGAGTTGGGGGCACTACGTTCCTGGCATGTGGATGTGTTCACCAACCAGGAAGCTCACCAAACCCTGTTGTTCAGGGGTTTTATGGATGTTCCACTGTGTAGACACGATTGATGAAATCATTGGCCACTGGTGATTAATTCAACCTCCAGCCCCTCCCCCCTCCCCCTCCTTGGGAGTTGGGAGGTGGGGCTGAAAGTTCCAACCCTCTAATCACATGGCTGTTCCTTGGCAACCAGCCCCATCTTGAAACTATCCAGGAGCCCAGGAGAGCCACCACACTAGCATAAACTCAGGTGTGGTTGGTAAGGGGTTGTTATAAATAACAAAATACACTCCTCTCACCCCTCTCACTCAGGAAGTTACAAGGGTTTTAGGAGCTCTGTGCCAGGAACTGGGGCTGAGGACCAAATACATATTTCTCATTATATCACAATATCACATCACGATATCACAACTGCTGTGTCACTTTGCAAGGTTAATGCCTAGTTACGTCTCCAGCTGGACTGTCTCCAATGTGATGCCTTCCTAGGGAATTTTCTAGGAACACATGTGTTTCACCCAGTATACTTTAGCTCCACCCCCATTTAAGGTGCCCTCTGTGTTTGGGGCACCCAGACTGTGAGGGGAGACCCTCTCGAATGCTCCCATGCTTTACTCCGTAGCCTTCAACCCCTGAACTTCCAAGCCACTGGAGTCTGGCCACCAAGGCCCCAAATGCCACTCAGCTGGCCCAGCTGAGGCCCATGGAGCCAGTTCAAGGCGGGGTCATGCCTCATTTTGGAGCTGGGGTCTCCTCCCTGAATGCTTCTCAGGCCTCCCTGGCTCTGCCTCCCCTGTTCCTCATGCTGGGTAAGGTCTAGTGCTCCATTGTTACAGTGAACGGGTTAGAGCGCCAAAGCCAGGGAGAAAGCCAGCCTTCTGGGTCTCTGGCAGCCTTCTTCCCAGGATCTCCTGCCCTCAGAGGAGACCCCTCTGATTCCTCCTCAGTGCCTTTGGCCCTTCCCTTCTGGAGCACAAACCCTCACTCACACTCACACCCTGTTCCCGTTACCAAATTGAACTTGGGTCCACTTGGCCACCTCATAGCAAAGTCAATCTACTGTCCCTGGGTTGTGGTGAAGGGCAGCTTGTGCTCCAAAGACCTGACCACCCTGATTCCTTTCAGGGAAGGGTTTCTAAAGGCAACATTTGGAGTAAGTGTTGCAACTTGTGGACTTCCTTCTGTTTGGTTGGTGGTGGGGTAACAGGGAGAGGCTTGGGGAATCTTAATCTTCAGCCTTTTGGTTCCAACCAGTCTGCATGTAATCACCATCCTCCACTTGGGTGGGGGGCTCTTAGTTTCTGCAGAACAGCTCAGAGATATGGGTCAGATCATTATATATACCTGTTGAAGAGGAACTAGGACTCTGTTTTATCGCTGAACTATTGTTTAAGCTATCATTACTTTTCTTGTTTGACTGCTCTTCCTTTGTTTCTGCATTCCCTCACTTCCCTGATTAGTAACTGCTTGAGACTGGCACTCAGGAAAGGCCTAGGAGAATAAAGCCTTTTTCTACAAAAAAGAAATGGGGCACATGGTAGGGGGTATTGTACCCAAGAGGGCCTCACAGGGTCCTGTTCAGTTTCAACCGCCACATTTCTTTGATGCTCCTCAATCATCAGGGGAACAAGGGCAGGACAAGAAAGGGAACAAAGTTTTGGATAGAGGGGTTAATGATAAACTCGGCAGAGGAGCTCAGTTTCAGTGGGACTCAGTTTCACAACTACTGGCTCCTTCCCCTAAAATTAAACTCCTCTTCCTGGCCTCTTCCTCCTCTGCCATCCCCTCCAGGCAATCTCACTCCTTCCCTCCCTGACCCCATTTAACCCCGGTGACCAAGCAGGTCACCATGTGCCTGAAGGACGAGGTGCTGGGCAGTGGGGCAGGGCTGGGCCCCGAATAGACAAGTCTGTTTGGGATGTTAAATTTAAGAACTTGGTTAGATATCCAGGGGGGACCTCTGTTAGACTTCAACAACAACAGGGTCAGAGTCCGGGTCAGAGATCGAGCCCAGGAGGGGCCCAAGGACCTCAGAGAAGGAGCCGGGGAAGAGCTGTGTCACAGAGGTGGAAGAGGGACGGGGTTTCAGCTAAGGAGGTTGGTCATGGGAGGGAGGTCAGGCTTGGGTAAAGACTGCTCGACTCAGCAAGTATTATGGGGGAAGGAAGGCATGGATAGGTAGGAAGTGGAGCAAGCTGGTGGAGATGGGATCGTGAAAAAGGTTGAAAACAAGAGAAAAATGGTAACCAGGACATGGGACGTTGTAAAATCTCACTCCTGGGGGTTCCTTAAAGATCAGTTGTCCTGGGCTTCCCTGGTGGCGCAGTGGTTGAGAGTCCGCCTGCCAATGCAGGGGACACGGGTTCGTGCCCTGGTCTGGGAAGATTCCATGTGCCGCGGAGCAGCTGGGCCCGTGAGCCATGGCCACTGAGCCTGTGCGTCCGGAGCCTGTGCTCCACAACGGGAGAGGCCGCAACAGTGAGAGGCCCGCGTACAGCAAAAAAAAAAAAAAAAAAAAAAAAAGATCAGTTGTCCAGTGCCCTCAGACTTGACTGTGGATCAGCAGGACTTGTGATGTCTCCGGTGCAGGAGGCTCAGGGTGGGGTCCAAGAATTGCATCTCTAACAAATGCCTGCTGATGCTGATGCTGCTTGTGGAAGGGAGAGCCCCTGAGTCCAGCCTCGCCCACCCCACCCCAGGTGGATGGTTAAATGCCTGCCACATGGCACTCACTGCCTGCTCAGGAAGCAGTGCTCACCATGAGAAAAGTCAGGCCTCTTTTAAAACTGAAATGTTTGATTACACCCAACAATAAGGGAAAGTGTCTCAACCAATATTTCAAATTAACTCAGACTTTGCAAGAAGTCCTCAAGGAAAGGGAAGGGCCATGGAGGAAAGTCAAGCCATGCAACCTGCAGTGATGAAAATTTTATAGTGTTGTTGCATGTAACTATACATTCCATTGTATGAATATACCACAATGTATTTAACCTATTCTGTAGATAGACTGCGTCATGAGGTTTATATATCTTCCATTTTGCTGGATAATGCCTTCTAAGGTAGTTGTACCAATTTACACCCACTGGCAGAGTATGAGCGTTCCTGTTGCTCCATATCCTTATCAACACTTGGTGTAGCTACTCTCATATGAGCCAAGTTTGTTAGTATATAGTAGTAATATCTCACTGTGGTTCTAAGGGAGCTGTTAATGCAGTTGAGTACTTTCTCATTTGTCTATTGTTTATTTCTTCTTTTGCAAAATGCCTATTCAGATCTCTTGCCCCTTTTTGTATTGGATTGTCTGATTTTTTCTTAATGGAACTCTTAGGAGTTTTTAATTTTTTTTTATTTTATTTTTTTGTGGTATGCGGGCCTCTCACTGCTGTGGCCTCTCCCGCTGTGGAGCACAGGCTCCAGACGCGCAGGCTCAGTGGCCATGGCTCACGGGTCCAACTGCTCCACGGCATGTGGGATCTTCCCAGACTGGGGCACGAACCCGCGTCCCCTGCATCGGCAGGCAGACTCTCAACCACTGCGCCACCAGGGAAGCCCCCTATTATATCCTTTTTATTGTCCAACCTATTCTTTATGTTCTCTCTTTTTTTTCTCCTTCCTTTCTTGCTTTTGTTTAGACTGATTATTTTTGGTTATACCTATTTTGGCTTTTCTATTTTAGTTTTGAAAATATATACCCTTACTACTTTTTTTTTGTGGTTCCCTAGAAAACAACATGAATCTTTGGCTTATAGTACTAGTATGTTAAGTAACTATTTTTACTGTCCTCCAGACAATGCAAAGACCTCAGAACACTTTCACTCCATTTATACCTCTCCCTTCTTAAATGTTGTATATTTTTATTTAGTTTTTTCAATCCTACAACACATGGTTAATATTGTTTTATATAGTCAGTGTTCCCTTAGAATCATACATATATTTACTATTTTTGTTGGTCTTTCATTCTTGCGTCTCCAGCTTTCTTTCTGGATCATGCTCCTTCTGCTTGAAAAACAGCTTCATTTAGGGCAGGATGCCTGTTGGCAAATTCTGTTTTAGTTTGTCTTAAAATTCTACCTCACATTTATTCTTGTAGAGTCAGTGGAGAAGAAATGACATATAGCTTTATTTCAAAAATGGATAAATCCCTAACGTGTGCTTTCCAGGACCATGTGAGGAGAAATAATTGCAGAAAGGCTAGGAACCAAGAATAGCTCTTGGCTAAACACGTATTTCCCTTCTGAATTTGTTGCCTCACTGGCTACACTGCCTGAAATTCCACCAGTGACTTCCATTTGGCTCACCAGATCCCTCTCTGAAAGTAGAAAAACCCACGTCAGTGTTCAGGGGCCAAGGCACAAATGCCTAGTTAGCTTATCTTCTTTCTAACACCTTATAGGACTCAATCATACTCTAAACATAAAACTGCTCACAGAAAAAGGAGAAAGACCAGTCATTTGGAAGAATTTCTCGAAAATCAGGTTGGGAAGGGCCACAAAATGAAGAGCTCGGGAGATCCTGGGGGTGGAGCGTTAGTCTTGGGCTGTGGGGCAAGTCAGAGGCAAAGGTCACCTCCATTGCACTTGGACCAAGGAGGGCAGAGCTGTTGGTCCCATTCAAGCTTGGGGTGCGAGTCCCCGAGCGCAGCTCTGGAGCCTCCTGAGCACACAGATGTTTTCCAACAACCCAGAATCCTTGGAGCCTGACCTGCAGTCCCATGTGGGCAATACCTCCAGAGGCTGAACGCCACC
The DNA here is from genome assembly GCF_964374135.1 of Grampus griseus. Taxonomy (NCBI): domain Eukaryota; kingdom Metazoa; phylum Chordata; class Mammalia; order Artiodactyla; family Delphinidae; genus Grampus; species Grampus griseus. The sequence goes on along the minus strand of NC_139007.1, from coordinate 22,031,007 downwards.
CTCACAGCCGTTATCAAATTTCTCTCCAAAGGACGGCTGGAACTGCGGAGAGCAAGGCAGGCCCCGGGGGACAGAGAGACACAGTGACAGGCACCAAGCAAGCTGTTGTACTTTATCTGGAAAATGTCCGTTGCCAAAACCAGCTGCTGGTCAAACACTGTGCCCATTATCTGAAAACCAGGCCACAGGGAAGTGGGTCCAAAGAGGGTGATGGCTATACTGTTTCTGCCCTTTGGCTCTTGGGACGACTGGATGTGGCACTTTAGAGAAAGGGAACAAGGGGGAAAGGTGATGAGGGTTAAGAGCTCCAGCCCTGGGCTGTTTTAATGTCTCAAGTGAAGGAAGGTCCGTCCAGGGGACGGGGAATTAACCAGCCCTGCTTCCCATGGTGATGTTGGGAACACACGGTCCTGCACAGGGGCTCAGGGGTCTGGGTCCTGGGAGGGGGCCCCAGCCAGGCTGCTGGCAGACCCTCCCTCGTGTTGCAGGCCCCTCGGGGGAGGAAGGCAGGCCAGTCAGCCCTGAGGAGGGGGCTTCAGCCTCACACTGGCCATTCCACTCTGCCCCTTCAGTGCCCTCCTGGAGCCTGGAGTGAGAGAAGGCTCCGGCTGCTAGAGCAGTCATCTCTCATGGGGCCTGACCTGAGCCCTCGGTTGAGAGCACAGGAAAATAAAAAGATCAGCTTATGACCCAATTTATCTGGGAGGGGAAAATAAAAAATAAAATGTTGTGGGAATTCCCTGGCAGTCCAGTGGTTAGGACTCGGTGCTTTCACTGCTGTGGGCCCGGGTTCGATCTCTGGTTCAAAAAAAAAAAAAAAAAGGTTGTGCTCATTTGCTTTCACGTTTAAGAACACAGAAAATATCCACTAAATCCCACCAGTAATAAATAAAATGCTGCCATTCTATCGGGCTCAGCCACAAGCCCCAAATCTTTCATGGTGGGATTGCAAGTCTTAGCAAACCTACCCGGGGGGAGGTTTGGGGAGAGTCGGCGAGCCCATTCGATGCCCTGGCCCACCAGATCCTGTCGGGATCTCTGATCCTCCTCCCCTGCCTTCAGCCAAAGTCCCCGGCCCTTCCAGTCGTCATTCCCTAAGACCCAGACTCCCCCTGCCACCCTAAGCTTCTCCCAGCTCAGACCACGGTGGGTCGGCACGCCCTGGTCCTGCACTCCCTGGCCAGGGCCCCGAGGACCCAGGCGCAGTGGGCTGGCCTCTCAGGAGGCCCCGCCCAGATGCCGCCTGACGCTCTCAGAGACATTTTTTTGCCTGTGAATGGAATAGCATTTATTAATATGCTTGACAGACACAGGTTTTTTCGTTTTCCCCATTTAAGGCTTTTTTTAAATATTAAAATCTAAAAACACATTTTGTGGAAGCATAAACATACATAATCTAGCTCATCCACTCATGCAATAAGCATGGGTTAAACACCCATGTTGGCCCAGGAAAGGCACTTAAGGTAGACACAGTCCCCGCCCTCATGGAGAAAGCTCAGGCACCCAACCTGCCAGGAAGTAGCGAGAAAACCCTCATGGAATCTGAACCACTGCCTCACCCCTGCTCCGCTCAGGCTCCCCTGGGAAGGGGGTAGGGGCTGTCTGCTTGCCCAGTGCTAGAGAGGAAGGCGCCTTAACCAGCCGTCTTTGCCTCTCTGCAGGCCCTGCCATCCCGGTGGGCGTGGACGTGCAGGTGGAGAGCCTGGACAGCATCTCGGAGGTGGACATGGTACGAGGCGCGCAAGGCGGGCAGCGCCGGGGCGGGCTGCTGTGGCCGAGGTCCCTTGGGGGCCTGCGGTGGGTGGGGCCACGCTGGGGCAGGCTGCGTCTGGGGGCGGGGCCAGAGCTGGAGGGGATAAAGCCGGGATTTGGAGGTTGGCCTAGGTTTAGTAAAATCCAGAGCCTGGCTTCTGCAGTTTCGTGGGTAAAAATAACTTGGGGGCGGGCGGGTGTGTGTGTGTGTGTGTGTGGGGCGGGTGTGTGTGTGTGTGTGTGTGTTGGGGCGTGTTAAATGCAGATCCAAGGCCCCGCCCCAGACTTCCCGATTCGGTTTATGGGAGTGAGGCCCAGCCCTCTACGTCCTGAACGCGCCCCTTTAGCGGTGTGAGGGGCTGGACCCGCCACGCTTGGAGGAGCGGCGGAGGTGGACGTTATTCCCCTTCAAATTCTGTAGGTCTCTGCGCGCCAGCGCCCGTCGGGAGCACAGCTTCCCGGCTCACTCCTTGGCAGCGCCCAGCAGGCTCAGGCGGGTACCGGAGCGTCTTTGAAGAAGCCTCGTTTCAGCTGAGACCTGACAGCTGTAGGGAGGGCCAAGCAAGAGCACATACGAGGTCTCTGAGGCAGAAGAACAGGGAGTTTGCAAACTGAAAGAGTGGCGGACAAAACGGGGAAGAGAGGGGCTGCCGAGGTGGGCCAGTGGGGCGGTGCCCCCCTCCACGGGCGGGCCTCCGGAACAGGCAGGAGGAGCCTGGGTGTGGTTGGCAGAGCAGACGTGGGCCACCGCATGCGTCCTTCCAGCCTTCCTTCACCTGCTCCTGGAACAGGCTCTTTTGGGTAGTTATTTATTCATTGGCGTTCATGTATTAGCTCTGGCTACAGTGTAAGGGCTACACTCTTGGTTTCAGGCATCGGCTATGCAGACGAGGAGACACTTTTTAACAGGATAAGCCTTGAGGCTGAAAGTATACTAGACATGCAGCTGCCCATCTCCTCATTCATTCATTTCCCCCCGTTTTTCCATTCTGCAGATATTTATTGAGCATCCACTATTGTGCCTTGCCAGGCACTAAACTAGGGTCTGGATATTCAGGGGTGGGCAGGAAACAATTCTGCCTTTAAAGATACTACAAGCCTAATGGTAGAAACCCTCCATAATTGGACACTTAGGACTTCCCTGGCGATCCAGTGGTTAAGACTCCATGCTTCCGCTGCAGGGGGCACAGGTTTGAGCCCTGGTCAGGGAACTAAGATCCCGCATGCCACGCAGTGTGGCCACACACACACCAAAAGGCAAAATGGGACACTTGACTGTTCAGGTTTCTAGAAGTGTTTGCTAAGTTGAACTGAATGGTTAGCCAATAGGTAAGGAGCCATGTGTGCAAAGGTCTAGGTGAGAGTGCAGGGCTTTGTGGGAATCCAGCCCTGCTGGCCCCAGGGCAGGCGGTGGGCATCACAGCTGCCATTTTCCTTTGCAAAGCCTGAAGGAGGGGCTGTGCTGTCTCTTGGGCTCCAGCCTCATGAGGCACAAACATGAGCCGTTCTCTTTCCTGTGGCAGCAGCGCCACTGCCTTGGCCATTGTCCCGCGGGGCTGCAGAACTGTTTCCTTCAACTCGGGAGGCTGAGCCTGAGGTGTCCGTCACAGCGGTGGACGGAGGGTCGGCTGTCAGGAAGAGAGCTTTGTAAGCCATCTCTGTCTGGTCTCCCCCCGACTCCCACAGGACTTCACCATGACCCTCTACCTGCGGCATTACTGGAAGGATGAGCGGCTGGTCTTCCCCAGCACCAGCAACAAGAGCATGACCTTCGACGGCCGGCTGGTGAAGAAGATCTGGGTCCCCGACGTCTTCTTTGTTCACTCCAAAAGGTCATTCATCCACGACACCACCACGGACAACATCATGCTGAGGGTATTCCCAGATGGGCAGGTGCTGTACAGCCTGAGGTAACTGTCCATGGGGTCGTGGCATCCTAATATGTGTGGACAATGCCAGGGATCGTTTGACTGATTTACCACTGTCTCGTCAGAGCTAAACTGTGCTTTTCACAGTAGGTGAGAAAACAGTATTTGTGGAATGAATTAACTAGTCAACTCTTGGTTTAAAAACCACCACAAAAAAACCCCTCTATTAAAAAAAAATGTATATGTGTGGTCTGTCCCTTTGGCCCCGAAGAGTTTGTCACTGTGTTTGGGTCTGTGGGTTACATGGGAGGGTCTGAACCTTCTGATGATAGTTAGAACTCTCTAAAGACGAAATGAGCACCGTTGTAGGTGCTGACTTCCCTGTCATCGGGGGTCTTAAGGTTAGGTTAGGAGACTAATTGAACCTGAATGATCTGAGGGAGATGGTGACCTTCTATGTACCCTCCACCCCTGAGAGCCTATGATTCTAGTTTATTGGTAATAAACAAAAATAGGTAATTATTGGTAATAAACAAAAATTAGGGAAATAACCATAGCTACTCTTTATTAGGTGCTACTGCAGATTGGCTTCTGGGCTGACTTGAGTGATTACACAGTTTCATCCCACACCTTGTACAGTTCGCCAGAATTCAGTGCTAATAGCCTTGAGTCGGGGCTAGGGAGGCAGGGCATAACCTCCGGGCATCTCTGGGGAAGACGAGTCTCTGGATGCAGGCAATGCCCAGAGAAGGGTCCAGGTGTGGGCCATGCACAGCCAGCAGCCTCAGGATCTGGGATCCGGGCAGAGCAAATACCATCATCTACAGAAGACAAAACTCTAAAAGTTAACTTAGAGGGACTTCCCTGACAGTCCAGTGGTTAAGACTCAGTGCTCCCAATGCTGGCGGCACGGGTTCGATCCCTGGTCAGGGCACTAAGATCCCGCATGCTGCACCGTGCGGCAAAAAAAAAAAAAAAAAAAAAAAGTTAGAGTCCTGGGTTTCCGAGCTTCTGATGTAGACGTGAAGAGGCAGCTGCCCTTGGTCGCGTCTTTGTCCTCCTTACTCTGGGCAGGTATATGAGCCAGTAACTCACTGCACGAGCCAACATGTTTGTTTGGGTTCTAGGATTACAGTCACCGCCATGTGCAACATGGATTTCAGCCACTTTCCCCTGGACTCCCAGACCTGTTCTTTGGAGCTGGAAAGCTGTAAGTGTCTGTATTCGTAATGACAAATCTTCGCCTTATTCCCTCTCTGTGCCATTTTAGTAACTATGAGACTGAGTACTGCCTGCCAGGGATAAGACCTATTTAATCCCTGGCTGAGGTAGGATGGCCCTGTTGCTCCTGCCTCAGAAGAAAAGGAGTGAAATTAACTTATTTTCCTCTTCCCAAAGATGCATATACAGATGAAGATCTGATGCTGTACTGGAAGAATGGGGACGAATCCCTGAAAACAGATGAGAAGATCTCCCTGTCTCAGTTTCTGATTCAGAAATTCCACACCACTTCCAGACTGGCCTTCTATAGCAGCACTGGTAGCTAACTTCTGCCATGGTCAGATTCAAATGTGGAAGAAAACACATTAGAATTCTTTTTCAGTGTTAACTTTTTCCCCTTCCAATGAAAATAACTTTTCATTATTCTAATAATGCCCAGTCCAACAAGACATAAACAACACTTAAAAGCAGAGGCTTTAAAAGTTGCTGCCCTCTGAAACTCCATGGTCAGAGGTAGTCATTCTGAACAATTCAGCAAACACCCTTGCAGACATCCTGCTTTAATTATGTAATTTTACAAAAGTAGGGTCAGAGTGTACACGCTATTCTGCAACCTGATTCGTTTGACGTAACGATGTGGGGAAACGTATTTATTACCTATTTATTTATGTATTTATTACTGTATTTACCTGTGTATTTATTACCTATATTCAGAGCTATAGATTCATTTCTTATGCACAGTGTGACCCCTTCTTGGACCTTGGGGCCATGGTTGAAGTTTTGAGAGGATCCATTTGTCCGCTCTTCTTGAATCTCACCGTCAGCCCTTGTGTTAGTTTCCTAGAGCCGTCCTAACAGAGTACCACAAACTGGGTGCTTGAAACGATAGAAATGTGTTCACTCACAGTGCTGGAGGCCAGAAGCCTGAGCGCCATGCTCCTTCTGAAGGCTCTGGGGAGGACTCCTTCCTTGCCTCTTACTGGTCCTGGTGGTTATGGCATCACTCCAACCTCTGCCTCTGTTGTCACATGGCATTCTCCCCGTGACTCTGGTATTCCCATGGTGTGTCTCTGTGCATCTATGTGCAAACATCCCTCTTCTTTAAGGACACTGGTCACTGGATTATGGGCCACCCTAACTCAATATGACCTCGTCTTACTTTGATTACATGTACAGAGACCTGATTTCTCAATAAAGTCACATTCGCAGGTGGTGGGATTTAGGACTTCAACATACCCTTATATGCTACACAGCTCTGCAATATAGAGCTGCAATACACAGCTCTGCCGCAGCCACGGGACCCTGGAGGACTTCTCACTTCCTTACCCTTTGTCCCAGTGCTGAGAAGCCTAGGCCTGGCTGTGAGAAGCTTTTGGGCTACCGTCTGCCCCTGCATGGCCACCATCCCCCCCGCCCCCCCGTTCGCCTGCCCCCAGCCCCACCCTTCTGTTTGCAACATCAAACACTGGAGAAGAGCGGGCCCCAGCCAAGGTTGCCTTGGTGTCAGGACAGCCCACACCTGCTTTCCCTTTATGCCCATACTGCTCACCCCATCCCTTTCTTCTCCTTTGCTCTCATGTGCATTGCCACACAGTTTTCTTTTCTCATCTGTTCTTGGCAAGTCCAAATCAACTCTCTTTCTAAAACCATTTTTAAGAGTTCCTGGTATAACTTTTACTATGTGTCACTGTTTTGAGTGCTTTGTATGAATTAACTAATTTCTACCCAACAAATCTATGGTGTAGATCGTAGTACCCCCAGTTTACAGATGAGAAAACTGAGACTCAGAGAGATTAGATTTTAGAAAGGAAATGTATTATACGAAGCCAACCAATCATTAACTTTTTTTTTGGTTGCACTGTGAGGCTTGTAGGATCTTAGTTCCCCGATCAGGGTTTGACCCCAGGCCCCAGCAGTGAGAGCAAGGGGTCCTAACCACGGGACCGCAGGGAATTCCCTGTTTTTTTTTTTGATCATTAACTCTTTTTAAATTTATTTTTGGCTGTGCAGATCTTAGTTGTGGCACACGGGATCTTTGCTGCACTGTGAGGGCTCTTCGTTGTGGTATGCAGGCTTCTCTCTGGTTGTGGTGCCGGGGCTCCAGAGCATGCAGGTTCAGTAGTTGTGGTGCATGGGCTTTCTAGTTGTGGTGTATGAGCTCAGTAGTTGCGGCATGCAGGCTTAGTTGCCCCGCAGCATGTGGGATCTTAGTTCCCTGACCAGGGATCATACCCACGTCCCCTGCATTGGAAGGCAGATTCTTAACCACTGGACTGCCAGGGAAGTCCCTTGGGTCATTCACTTTTAACTTTCTGCTGAAGATGAGTGTGGTGACAGGGGAGGAAGGGCCCCCAGGGAAGGAGTTTGTTTTTGCCTCTGCGATGGAACCTCACTGGCTTCTTCCTGTGTCCCCCAGGCTGGTACAACCGTCTCTACATTAACTTCACGTTGCGTCGCCACATCTTCTTCTTCTTGCTGCAAACCTACTTTCCCGCCACCCTGATGGTCATGCTGTCCTGGGTGTCCTTCTGGATCGACCGCAGAGCTGTGCCCGCCAGAGTTTCACTGGGTAAAAGCATTTGATAAGGTGTGATAGGGTGGTTACTTTTTTTCAATCAATCACTATGTAAAGAAGAAGTAAAATCATCATTCAGGGTCCTTAACCGATGGGCTGTCAGAGTCAGAAGGAGCGAACTTTCCTCCTGCTTCTTGCTTTCCATTCACATACTGCCCTCAGTTTCCCAGACTACACTGTGAAAACCACAGGGCGCTCAAACCGCATCAGCTCTGCTCGAATCGTTTCAGAAAGATAGCACCTACCTGGGGTGTAGACTTCCACCACTGGCAGTATCAGAGCTCAGTACTTTGATAAATAAGACAATTTGACAAATGCCCAAACTTACTGTGCAAATACAAAAACTTCGTTGGCCTTATTTAGATAGACTGAGAGTTTGGGAGCAGGGCCCATATTTCATGATTTCTGGGAAGGAGAGGGCTGTACTCCCTGGAGCTGTGGTTTAGTCCTTCACAGACCCTAAATGCCAGAGTAAACATTTGCAACTCATCAGAGATTTGGACAAAATCAGGTTGGGCACTGAGACATGTGAGACATGCAAGGCACAGTGAAGAAGAAACCTGTATGACAGGCTTCGAGGAATTTCCACAGTCTTCCTGGACTCAGGTGAGGGAGGATGTGTTCTTTCCCTGAAGTTTGGGAAGGTTCCTTGAGAGGGGTCCTGTAGCCCCTGCTTTTTAATTTTTATTTTTTATTGAAGTAGAGTTGATTTTCATAGCCACTGTTTTAAAGTCCACATCTGAGCAGATCCTTTGGGAAGCTCTGCTGATCTTAGCAACCACATCACAGAAACCCAGGCTCCCAAGTGGCTCAGAGTGAAAGGGGACAGGCGGTTGGCTGGGAGGAGAATGGGTTGGCTGCTCGGGAACAGATCCTTGCAGATCCTCACACCTCTATGAGGTGGAAACGTGCCCTGGCCACTTCCTATTAGATGTAAGAGAGAGCAAATGGGGCTTCCCTGGTGGTGCAGTGGTTGAGAGTCCGCCTGCCGAAGCAGGGGACACAGGTTCGTGCCCCGGTCCGGGAAGATCCCACACGCCGCGGAGTGGCTGGGCCCGTGAGCCATGGCCGCTGGGCCTGCACGTCCGGAGCCTGTGCTCTGCGGCGGGAGAGGCCACAACGGTGAGAGGCCCGTGTACCGCAAAAAAAAAATAAAAAATAAAAAGAGAGAGCAAATGTAAAATGGGACTTAGTGAACTTATTTACAAAACAGAAATAGAGTTACAGATGTAGAAAACAACCTTATGGTTACCAGAGGGGGAGGGATAAATTGGGAGATTGGGATGGACATATACACACTACTATACATAAACTCTCTTTAAGCATCATAAGACCTTGGAAGAAACATACTACAAAAATCAATATAAAATGGTTAATAGTTGAAAAAAAAAGGGACTTAGTGAAATGTGAGGGCAGCTGTGTACCCTTGTCAGTGGCTGAACTAAAGCTGGATGCTGCAGGGATCACCACGGTGCTGACCATGTCCACCATCATCACGGGTGTGAACGCCTCCATGCCCCGCGTGTCCTACATCAAGGCCGTGGACATCTACCTCTGGGTCAGCTTCGTGTTCGTGTTCCTCTCGGTGCTGGAGTACGCGGCCGTCAACTACCTGACCACCGTGCAGGAGAGGAAACAGCGGAAGCTGCAGGAGAAGGTGAGAGAAGTTTCATTCATTTCCTTGTTGGAGCCCATGCTGCTGGTTGGATGAGAATAGCGGGAGGGAGCTTTCATGGAGAAAAGGGAGATGTTTGTGCAAAAGGAGGAGGATCCGTTTTAGAATATTCTAGCTTCCATCACAAAAGATCCCAGAAAGTAGAAAGCCTTTGGACAAAGACTAGGAAGACTTGGGTTCTTGGGCCCAACTCTGCCATTTATGTTGGGCCTCAGTTTCCTCATCTGTTAAAAAAAAGTATAACAGAACCCTCACCCCACCTTCCTCCCAGGGTTATTGTAAGGGTCACAATGCCCTTACAAAAATGTATATGAGAGTTGTTTTGAAACTGTGTGGTTCTAGATGCACATAAATTATCACTATCATTACTGAACCTATCTAGGGAGAATGTCTCTACGTCCTGTGAACAGACAGGAGGAAAGTTCTAGAATAAAAAACTCCTGTATTTATCAGTGCTCTGGCCCAGTGAAAATTCAGCCACACACAACCTTAGCCTTTAGACTCATTGGAAATACTATGCTATCTATACGATACTGCACTATAGCAAAGTCTACTATGGGATGGAATGCAAAGGGGGAATTCAGGGCAATGCACCTGGGCAGAGAGGGAAAATCTATCCTATTCATATGCAGACTCTTATTAATCACATTAAGAAATAAAATGCCAACTTGTTACCAAATCCTTGCTAGTCATTGTACTGATCAAAATGGGTGTTTACCTAAAAGTTGTAGAGATCAGGGGATGTGAAAATTCCACATTTATGTGTGTCTAGCTGGCTGAGAGCTCCTTAGCAAAGGGAGCTTTAAGTTTTAGGAAAGAGGACCTGTTGCCTTTTTAAAAATAGTCTTTTAATGCCCACATTATACCTGTTAAATATTTCCAGTTGTCTTCAAATATGCTAGATTGTTTAAGAGTTTATATTTTAAGTTGTCTTCAAAATACTTTTGCTTCAGCATTTGAGGATTTGTTCAATTTTTTTCCCAGCTGGTGGGATCTTAGTTCCCCAACCAGGGATCGATCCCAGGCCCTTGGCAATGAAAGTGCCGAGTCCTAACCCCTGGACCACGGGGAATTCCCTCAAATTTTGATAATCTGTGCATTGATCATTATCAAATGCCTTTGGAATATACTTAAACACTTTTGATTTGTAATCTGTTAGGCTTTCCTTGTGTAGAGCTGTTCAAAAAATAGCAAAGCCTTCATCTGACAGATATGCGCCCATGAACCATTAACAGCGCATAACTTGTACTCAGGCAGATCATTATTAACCTGTTACCATCTGATGGGCCCAGTGTTTGCCAGTGATGATACGATGCTGGCTAAAGAGCAATGAGGAAATCATACGTGGACAGCCCTTTGGGCTCCGAGTCTAGCTCCATGTCTATGGGAACAGACAGCCGGGAAGCGAGGGCTTGTTCTCCATTGTTGTCAAGCACGCGGTTGAAAGGCTGAGAAGCTGTGGTTGCTGGGGAGGCAGACCAGTGGGAGGACACGAAATCTCTCTCCCGCTGCCCCACAGAGAAGCCACTGTTCACAATGTTAACATGGCCCCCAGTGGAGCTGAGGTTCCCGAAGTGGGAGCCCAGGAGCACCTGGCCTGGATTCGCCTTCTCAGCCTATTAAAGATGAAGATTAAGGGCTGTACCCCAGACCTACGGGCTCAGAATCTCCAGAGATGGCACCCTGGAATTGGCCTTGCTGACAAGCTCCCAGGCCGTTCTGATGCTCACTGAGGTTTGACTTCTGCTCTGCAGAGGGCAAAGTTGACTGGAGCCTGCTGGCTTCACCATGGTTCAAAAGGGGACCCACGCTGCTTTGGGTTGAAGCCGGCAGGCAGAGTATAGTTCTGCTTCCCTATATGTGCTTGAATTCTTTGGCTGGTCATCCAGACCTGTCCAATGCGCCAGATGCCACTTAATTTTTCTTAGAAATGAGCTGATGTGGGAAATAGAGATTTTCCATAATTTGGGGCATTTCCTGATTCTAACTCAAAACCTTAAATGTCTCTTTTTATTTTAGCAGAAAGAATTTCAGTTTAGAGCAAGGAAAAAGAAGACCCATGTCTTACAAAAAAAGAAGTCCCCAGTGATATAACAATATCTCACAATTTTACCAAAGTTTGGGTGTGATTTTATCTAAATGCAAAGAATTGAATAGATGACCTCTCACTGACCTTCTATCCTTAAAATCTATGAGTTAATTATTCTAGGAATGTATTAATGTGCTACTTAATTATTGTTGCTGATGGGACAAGACATAGAAATAGTAATGAAACAATCATGCCTGATTAAAAAAATAGCTCTCCCAACCACAGATTTCTTCAAGTGTAAAAGTACGTCAAGTAATTCTGATTTGACATAAAATCATTCATCTATGTTTGCATTCTAAAGCTTCCTGGTATCCATCTGCGTGCATATTTCAGGAGGCACCTGAAACAGAGGCACCACAGGGCTGAGAGCCAGGTTAGAAACATATTAAAGCCAACAGGTTGAGAATAAACCCAAGGTCAGTTGGCTGGATCAGGCAGGCGTCATACCTCTGGCCAGCAACAGCCAAACACAAACCTGTTTTACTTGGGTCTGTGAATCCTTGTTTAAATTTTCAATAATCTGTACATTGATTATTATCAAATACCTTTGGATTATATTTAAATACTTTTGATTTATAATGCATTGGACTTTCCTGTATAGAGTCATTCAAAACATGCCAAAGCCTCAGGGCTTCCCTGGTGGCGCAGTGGTTAAGAATCTGCCTGCCAATGCAGGGGACACAGGTTCGAGCCCTGGTCAGGGAAGATCCCACATGCCATGGAGCAACTAAGCCCATGCGCCACAACTACTGAGCCCATGCACCACAACTACTGAGCCCATGTGCCACAACTACTGAAGCCTGTGCACCTAGAGCCCGTGCTCAGCAACAAGAGAAGCCACTGCAATGAGAAGCCCGAGCACTGCAATGAAGAGTAGCCCTCGCACGCCACAACTAGAGAAAGCCCGTGCCGCAGCAATGAAGACCCAAAGCAGCCAAAAATAAATAAATAAAATTAAAAAAAAAAAAACATAGCAAAGCCTTCATCCAACAAATATGGGTTCATGAACCAGCTGTTAACCGGAGCCAGCTTTGCTGACTCTAACGGTGGGGAGGAGTTAGACAAGACCATTCCCTTCCCTCAACCTTATAATTTCTTATAAACATTTTCATACTCAAGGAAATGGTTGAAAAAAATAGGATAATATACATTCATACACCCTGCCCCTCCATCCAACATTGTTGACATTTTGCCATTTTTGTGTGAGCTTTTTCTCATATAAACATACTTTTGTTGGTGCAGCTGAACCATTAAAAAATACATGACAGGGGAAAGTGGGGAGGGGGATAAATTAGGAGTTTGGGTTAACGGATACAGACTACTATATATAAAAGAGATAACAAGGTCCTATTGTATAGTGCAGGGAACTATCTTGTTATAACCTATAATGGAGAAAAATCTGAAAAAACGTTTTACATATATGTGTATGTATCTATCTCTCTCTATATATATATCTGAATCACTTTGTTGTACACCTGAAATTATGCAACACTGTAAATCAATTATACGTCAATTAAAAAAAAAACTTGGAGGATTATCTAAGAAAAAATATATAAATAAAAAAATAAAAATAAAAATACATGATAGGTACCATGACCCTTTACCCTTAAATGGAACTCTTTAGAATAAGGACACTCTTCTACCTAATCATCTTTTGATTCACGGCTGGAACCAGAAGATGTGTGTTTAAAGTCCTGAATCTGACAGTAACTGTCTGATCCCAGGAGAATTGTATAGCCTCTCTTGGTCTTAGTTTTTCCTTCTGCAATTGAGGGCATTTGGACTAAATCAGTGGTTCTGGACCCTGGCTGCATAGCAGAATCACCTGGGAGCCTTAAATTAATTAGTCTAGAGTGGAGCCTGGGCATGGCCAGTTTAAAGAGCTCCCAAGGTGACTCCAATACACAGCCAGGATAGAGAATCGTTGGACAAAGTGATCTCTGGAGATGCTTCTAGTTCTGCCTTTTCTGTGGTTCTGAGAAGCCATGGGCTTTACTCTCGGCCCAGGCAGCCTCCTCTGGGCCTCTCACAGGCCGAAACATGCCTGACATCTCCCCTTGTGTTTGCTGCCCACAGTTCCCATGCATGTGTGGAATGCTCCACTCAAGAACCATGATGCTGGGTGGAAGCTACAGTGAGTCTGAGGCCAACAGCCTGGCCGGGTACCCGAGAAGCCATATTCTGACAGAAGAAGAAAGGCAAGACAAAATAGTGGTCCACCTGGCCCTGAGCAGTGAATCCAACTCCTCCAGGAAGAAGGGGCTTCTGAAGGGCCAGGTGGGTCTTCGCATCTTCCAGAACACCCACGCCATCGACAAATACTCCCGGTTGATATTCCCAGCTTCCTACATATTTTTCAACTTAATTTATTGGTCAGTGTTAGCCTAGGAGCTCTGAGGCTATGCCTGGGGAAGGGCACGGACATCTCTGGTGTCTGGCCGGCCGCCCACACGTGGACCTGCTGAGCGTGACCCCTCACAGACAGAGCAGCAGCCCCTGGACCACCTCAAGCAGCATCCTGGCTCCCGGAGGAGCCCAGGGGCCCTCCATCTGCCCTCCCCCAGGCCTCGTGGGCTTGCTCATCGTTCATGCTGTGTTGTGTCCCACTTCTTGCCGCTCTGGGACTGTCTTCTTCTGTTCTTGTGTGTGAACAGGTTCATGAGAGCCTCCCTCCAATAAAAAAAGACTCAAATGCCTCCCAGATGAATGTTCTGAGACCCTTATGAAGCCTAGGATTCAGTTATAAAGGGAAGGGAAAAATGAAGGGCAAGCTTAGGGGCATTCTGGATAGGAGACAGGAAATTAAGATTCAAAATAGGAATAAAAAAATCTGTAAACCCTACACTGGATTAAGTGCCTATCTAGGAAAGAAAAAGAAAACTCAGATCCCAGATGAAATGATTTGACCTGGGTGAGTCTGGCAACTCGCATGATTTTGCAATATTAAGGGACATCATTCATTCATACATCCATTCAACCATTCATTAAATATTGAATACCTGCCCTGTGCCAGTGCTTATTTTTCTCAGCAATGTGTGATGACATGCACTGAGTATTGCCAACCAGGGAAACATCACCCAAACCCATCAAAGTGTAGAGTTTTTACTGGGGGCTGGCCATCTGAATACAGCTGACCGCCTGTATGGCTGACCTTAGTCTCCAGTTCCTTCAGAGGCTGAGCTGATACATCTCAGCCTGAGACCCCATCATAAACCACATTGTTGGCTTAGACCGTCTGGCATGGCCGTAGGCCCCCAGGTGAACAAAGACCCTCCAATCAGGCAGGACAGTCCAGGGGTTTAGAAGTTACCGCCCAGGAGCTAGAGGCCAAGGCCCAAACCTTTCTTTTGTCAAGGTTCATCCTTTACTGCACAGCAATCATTGTCAATTCCTCATTGTTAATGTGAATTGCTCTGCTTCTAGTATAGATTCATGCAGGAAACATTAAAAAACCCCTGCACTAGATATAGTAGGGTCCACCTTAAGAGTAAGAGATCATCTTATTCTTGTATAGCTCTCAGAAAAAGGACTGGTCAAGGATATCGTATACGATTACATGTAAGTTAAAAAAGTATTAAGCACAGCAAAAATGGTTCATCATGTAATGGGAATTCTAAGGAAGGAAAGAATGATTTCCAGTGGAAGACTGGATCTCGTGGAGAAAACAGCGTCTGAGCTGCTCCTTGAAGGTTGGGGATTTGGAGAAGAAATGTTCATGCTAGGTGCACATGTAGAAAGTACATGCTAGATATGTGCGGTCCGATGTGGTAGCCACTGGCTATATATTTATTTAAATTTAAGTTAATTAAAGTTAAATAAAATTAAAAACTCAGTTCTTGCCACGTTGTGCTAGCCACATTTCAAGTGCTCTACTCAACAGCCACATGTGGCCAGTGACTACTGTATTCAATAGTGCAGATCTCGAGAACATTTCCACAGCCACAGAAAGTCCTGTTACACAGTGCTACTGCAGATGGAAGGATTGGCCTGAGCAAAGGCATGAGAGAGGCAGGAAAGTTTGGGATTGCAGAGTATAGTTTGCGGGGCAAGTCATCTGTTTTGGCTGGATCCTAGGTTGTAGGAAGAGGTGAGAGACCAGCTTTTTCTGCAACTCTAGGAGTCACAGCAGGTCCCCCATCCCTCCCAGTGTTCATCAGGACAGCTTCCCCTCCATGGAGTTGCCTGGCCCAAGACCAGCGGCTCTCCCAGCTTCAGGGACAAATGAAGAATGAAGGTACATAAACAAGGAAATTGGATGGTACAGGGCACCTGGACATGTTTAGAAACTTTTACTCTCTAGAGACTCTCCTAGGCCACAGTGCTACTCAAAGAATGATAATTATTGATACATTGTCGTTAAATATATCCTATTGCTTTGGTTGTCTTATGTAATTCCAATACTGCTCTGCTGCTGACTACGTTATCTTCATAAATTGAGGCTCATATAACATGGTGGCCTGATCACACTTAAAAAAAAAAATAAAGATGTATTTTAACTAGCTTATACAGTGAAACTGGAGTTCGTTCTGTAGCAAACATGTAGAATTGTAAATAGCATTTTATCATGTGGGACCATGAACCAATGACACCATCAGATTTAGCACAGCTTTACTGCAGTGTGATAATCTGACTCTACTTGAGAAAAGTAGAAAATTAAATGAGGTAAAAAGGACACAACAGTAGGAGTAGAGAACAGGAACTAAGGAAATATTGAGAACTGAACGATTCACCTTAAAGACAGGAAGATAGAAGAGTAAACATAATTGTTACCAGGGATGCTTGAATGATACTTTATTTCACTGAATCTAAGACACTATCGACTGTAAGATGCACCCATAGTTTATGTACCACCAAGAAAGAAAAAGTGCTGCTAATTAAATTATAGCAGCCAATGATTATAAGATGAAGCCTGACTCCACCCATAGTAAATTGTGAAAAATGTGCATGTAAGAATAAAAGAAATAGGTGTTATACAAAAACTGATGATCAGACATACCTCTTTGACAATAAGGAACCAACATGTATGGTGCACTTGTCTTCAAGACCTTGTTCCTGGGTGAGGGGAGGGGGCGGTGACAGATAAAGAAATGCATGGGAAACAGCTTTCAGTCATTAAGAAGCTTACAGTGGCAGCGGGCATGGTTCAAAGGAGGGGGAGATTACAGCATTTGAAGAGTAGTGTTATTTATGGTAAATTCTGAGCAATGGATAGGTATAATTTCAACTGGGGAGGGAATATTAACATGGAGAAGGAAAGCTTGGGTGTGTCTAGGGAACAGCGAGCAGACACTCCACCAAATGCACAAAAGTCTTGGGTTCTCGTCCTTCTAGTTCCATGACCCTGGTGTCAAGGGTCCTTCCAGGTTCATTCCGCTTAGAATAAACCTGGGGAAGAAACTGGACGGGTCTGGTCTGGGCCACGTATGTCAAAGATTATCAGTGTTCTGGGCTGTGAGTAAGTTGAGACAGAACTCTTTGAAACCACTTTGATTTGGTTCAATCTTTTTGTAAACCTCAGCAGAAGGGAGAGCATGAATTTGGAAAATGGAGAGCTGCTGAGTTTCAGGGAATCAATGAGGCAGGAAAATAGTGATAATAATGTTAAGCTCAGTGATGTTCGAGAACCTCTGCCTGTGTGCTGACACTGGCAGAGACCAGGAAGCCAGGCGAAGGCGCTATTCCAGTGGAAGGTGAGGAGTTTGGTCTGGCAAGCAAGTGGAGATGTCAAGTAAAAAGTTATAAACACTGGTCTGCGGCTGGAGGGAAGTATAGATTTGGAACTACCCTCCCCGATGTGCTCAATGAATGAAGCTATCAAGGTGGACAAAACGCCTAAGGAGAGAAACGGAAGAGAGAAGGCCTGCAAACGACAGCTTGGGAGTATTTATTTAGGTGGGAAGAGAAGGGTTGATCAGAGACATGGAAGGAGAACCAGAAGAGTGTGTCACAGATGCAGGAAGAAGGCATACTCTCAAGTGGAGGAGGGTAGGGCTGGGGGCAAATAATAACCACAAAACTTGAGAAGGGTAAGGGCTATGAACAGACATGGCAAGATGGAGTCCAGAGGCTAGGTGGGATAAATCATGCAGGTAGATGGCCTTCCGTGGCAAAGAAGAGAGACCGTTCTCTCCAGTGTAAGAGGTTTATGTCGGTAGAAGGAAAAGTGTTCAGAGAACTGCTATTTACAATGGAAAACTGGACTTCTCTGGTGGTCCGGTGGTTAAGACTCCGCGCTTCCAGTGCAGGGGGTGTGGGTTCCATTCCTGGTCAGGGAGCTAAGATCCCATAAGCTGCGTGGAGAAGCCAAAAAAATAATAATACCATGGAAGACTATTTTAGACTCTTGTTTACTTGAAGAACTTAAAAATAACACTATGGCATACCTTGTGTGGGTGAAGGTTGTGGTCTCAATGGTGCGTTCCCCAAACTCTTCAGTTGGAACTGGGGGGCGTGGTCCAAGAACAGAGTCTATAACCCAGCTACCAGGTCTGTGGACAGAGCTTGGGGAGCAGCAGTCTCGAGGACTCGTGCCGTCCTCCGTCTCCATACACGTGGGGTGGGCGCTGCCGGGCGGGAGCGCGGCACCTGCCTCAGACACCACAGAAGACGGGAGATCAGACATTAAAGCAACTGCTCCGGGACTTCCCTGGCGGTCCAGTGGTTAATGCTCTGAGCTGATACTGCAGGGGGCGAGGGTTCGATCTGTGGCTGGGGAACTAGGATCTTGCATGCCGCACAGTGTGGGCAGCTGCGTTGTGTAAAGGATGGCATATTGAGTGCCTTCTCTGTGCCTGGTGCCACGGTGAGAGCGGGACGTAGGGTTCCTAATTCAGTTCTCACATAAATCCTGCCAAGGTTGGAAGGATTTCCCCTAGTACACACCCACGGAAGAGTGCTGCCTTCCATAACTGTGTGAACACATCAGGTAGGTGGACTTTGCATGAAACAATTCATTTCGCACAGTATTTTCAGGGAAAAGTGACTTATTTCCTTACTTAGATGGACAGAGAAGGGGCTGAAAATAAAACCCAAATTGGCCTGGGTTGTGCTGAAACATGTCGGCCTGGAGTTATCCCTACACCCAGATGGAACCTGGAATTAAACTAGACCACGGGGTTGGCTCCTTGAGGCTGGAAGCTGGCCTGTGGGACGTGCAGCCATTCAGAGGGTCCTACCCACCCCCAACTCCCCACCAATCCCTAAGAAATATGACACAAGTTAAAATGGTACCCACAAGGAAGGCTGTGTGCCCAACATGTGTCTGAGGGCGAGTACACTGGTCTACCTGCACTGAGAGCTAAATCTGGTGCGAGAAGGGCCCTACATCCCAGCCTGTCCAACCTCCAGAGCCATCGGAGAGTGTCCACACCCGTAGTTTAAATACATTCCCCACTAGCAGATTGACTAAAACACTCAGTCCTCACCTTCAGACCTGCAGATGTCATCATGGAATGGCATTCGGGTCAACCCTTGAGAACATTACATTTGGGGTTTAAAAGATACATAGAAAAACCAACCTCAGGTGTAGGAAACCATTGATGAATCTAAACTGGCCAGGTTTATGATGCAGATGCACTTCACCTTGCGCATTTAGCCCAAGGCATCTCACACTTTAACGTGCCTATTAGGAACCTGGAGACCTTGTTAATAAACTTTATTTATTTTTTAAACTTTTTAAATTAATTTATTTATTTTGGCTATGCCGGGTCTCAGTTGTGGCCCATGGGATCTTTAGTTACGGCATGCGGACTCTGAGTTGTGGCATGCATGCAGGATCTAGTTCTCCAACCAGGGATCGAACCCAGGCCCCCTGCATTGGGAGCGCGGAATCTTACCCCCTGGACCACCAGGAAAGTCCCTGTAGACCTTGTTAAAATGCAGATTATCATTCAGTAGGTTTGGGAGGGGACCTAGGATTATGCGTTTCTAACGAGCGTCCTGGAGACATCAGTGCTGCTGGTCTGCAGACCATAGCTCAAGTAGGGAGGCCCTAGAGACCACCTTCCCTCATTTAAAGTTGAGCTCAGATGTCACCTCCCCTTTGTGACTTTTCCTGACATCCTCTCCCTTGCCCAGGCTTAATTTATTTTTAACTCACCTCACATAAGATGTTTCCAAAGCATCTTATGCATTTGTGCACTGACGCACTACCTCTATGTTGTGATTATTCTCCTTAATCCATGCTTCCCAGCCCTGGTTTAGTCACCTGGGGAGCTGTTGAAAAAAATCTCAGTGCCTGAGCCCATCCCCAGAGTTCCTGGTTTTCTTGTACTCACAACTCTTTTTTTGGTTTTTGTTGTTAATAACATTAACTCTTTTTTAAAGGCTGGTACTAAAGTCTGAAATAAATTTCTCTGGGAGAGTTTTGCATAGTTTGCAAACTGGGTTCCCTGGGATACAAGGGGCTCTCTGGGGGTGCTTCAGGGTCTGCTCTGGGGGAGGACCCTGGGAGATAGGAGAGCAGGAATGAGCAGAGTGTGTGGGGACTGGGCTGTGGACCCAGCCAGAAAGTGAGGGAGGGCACTGAGGAAAAGAAGCCCACCCTTCCTCTTCCCAGCGATCTGTTCATCCCAATCTTGGGCAAACAAACCAGCCCAACAGGGACACTTAACCTACTATGAGCAGGTGCTTCTACAGGAACCCAGTCCTTGAATCCTTCCAAGAATCCAGTGAAGTAGGGTTTAACGGCGGTAAGAGGTAAAGATGGCAAGTTACAGGCCAGAAATGGAACTTCTGGCCCCAAAACCTTTTCACTTTTTACGTTTTCCTCCTATAAAGCTCTGGGGTCCAAGACACAAAGGGCCCAAGGGAAGTTTCCATCTTCTCCTATCAACATTCCTCCCATCAGTCCAGAAGGTACCTGGCCCCCTGGCATGGGTGGAATGGAGGCCGGAGGTGGGAGGGACAGGCAGGCACCACCACCCGCAGAGCTTTGGTTTTCTGCTCTGACATCAGATTTGCCCAAACTGCTGGGAGGAAGATTCCAACCCCAGGTCCTGGTCCTCCGGTTGCCAGACTCTTCTAGCCTCCAGCCTTTATCCAGGTCCTCCTCCCGTCACCTTTCCTCTTCCCCCAGAGAGCACCTCTTCTCCCCCATGTCTGCGCTGCCGTGGTATCGGAAGGGCTGCAGAGTGGAGCATGGCCACGAGCCTCTCTCCTTCCTCCTGTGAGCAGAGAGAGTACACCTGGGTGAAAGCTGTAGCAGAGGATGTAATCACAGAGGTAACAAGCCCTAGAACGTCAGCTCCAGGGAGAAGGGTTTTTGTCTATTTTCTTAGCTGCTGTATCTCAGGGTACATAACAGTGTTTGGCACATGTTAGATGCTCAGTAAGTACTGACAGAAGGAATTAATGAAAGCTACTGGTTTTTTTGTTGTCGTTTTTTTTTCTTTAATTGAAGTATAGTTGATTTACAATGTTGTGTTAGTTTCTGCTATATAGCAAAGTGATTTTGTTACACATAAAAAATATGAACGGTTCACAAATTTGCTTGTCAAGCTTGAGCAGGGGCCATGCTAATCTTCTCTGTATTGTTCTGATTTTAGTATACAGTATGTGCTGCCGAAGCGACACGAAAGCTACCGTTTGTAAGTACCCACTATGCTCTAGATGCTGTGCTACACACAGATTATGGTCATTTTTCTCTCCAAAAACCTTAGGCTTTTGCATTTGTTTAATTTTAATTTCACTGTTTTCCTTGATTATTTTCTTTTTTTAATTGAGATGTTGGAGAAACAGGAGAGAGTTGTGCCTCACCTATTGCAAAAATGTAACAATAAACTTCCTCAAACTAAGATATTCTTCATAGTTACACTGTTTACACATAAGGACACAGGTATGTTTTTTACAGAAAAATTTTTTTAACTCTCCTGTTTGTAGAGAAATTGTTTCAAAGATATTGCCTTATAGCTTTGCAATTAGAAAAAAAAGATGCTTTACTTACGTCATGTCATTTACTCTTACCTGTTGCAATATCTTATTCCTGTTCAATATGCAGGCAGGAAACTAGAGATTAAGTGAATGCATTTTGCCAGCTGTGGGACCTTGAGTAATCTACTACTCTCTCTGAGTTTTAGTTTCTCCATCTGAAAAAAAAGAAGGTGATAATTTTGGCCTCTTAGGATGGATGTGAGGACTGAGTTAAAGTGTCTGAAGTACTCAGCCCAGTGCTGGGCCCAGAAAAATAAGAAGTAGACAAAGGAGAGGAGAAGGAAGAAGGAAGAGAAGGAAAGGAGAGGGAAGAAGGGGAGGAAGAGCGTTGCCAACTTTTAACTTTGCTAGATGAAAACATTTAAACCACCCCACAGGGCTTCCCTGGTGGCGCGGTGGTTGAGAGTCTGCCTGCCGATGCAGGGGACGCGGGTTCGTGCCCCGGTCCGGGAAGATCCCACGTGCCGCGGAGCAGCTGGGCCCGTGAGCCATGGCCGCAGAGCCTGCGCGTTCGGAGCCTGTGCTCTGCAACGGGAGAGGCCACACGGAGCTTTTGGGGACCACCTTTCTAGGGGGATGTCTCGCCCTTCGTTTTGCAGATAAAAAGACCCAGAGAGGTTGAGTAACAGGCATCATGTGAGACAGCTAGTTTTTAAAGGAAAAGTGCCTGCCCAGATATCCTCTTCTGCTGGTTATAGAATTCAAATTAGTTAATATGCATCGAATTACGTGAAGTTGGTGACAGCACGTGACCTGGGTTGAGACTTGTCACTTTGGCTACAGATTTCAGCCCTCTGACCCACTGGGACACCTGTGAACACCCAGACTGCACAGGTTCTCCCTGAAGTTGGAATATGATGGCCCACCTCTCAGGATTCTTCACTGAATCATGCTTTTCACTGAGCATCGTGGAGTATATTTCTGGCCTCAGGAGAAGTCCTCTGAAAAAATTTGCTTGATGTCACTGAATGTCATCCAGGTTGATGCATTTGCTTTCAGTGACTTGTTGAATGTCACCTGCCTCAGTTTCAATTAGACTCAGCTACGAGCGACAGAACATGGGCTTAAGAAGAAAGAAGTCTGGAAGTGGCAGTCCAGCGTGGTATAGCAGCTCTGCTCTATGCAATCCTCAGGGACTGAAAACTCAGGCTCCTCCCAGCTCACGGCGTGTGGCCCTAGAGTGTGACCCTTGACCTCATGATCTAAGATGGTGGCAAGAGCTTTAGCCATCTTTTCTGCCACTGGAGAAGCAGGAAGCTTAAGGGGATAAAGGAGAAAAAGGGCATGCTGGCTAGCTTTCAAGGAAAGTTCCAGGAGGCTGCCACACACTTTCCATTGGCCAGAACTTGGTCCCTTGGTCACATCCACCTGCAGAGAATGCTGGGAAATGTACTTATTCTGAATAGACATATACCTAGCCCCAAACAGGGAAGTCTGGAAGAAAGGGAAAGCATAGAGCGTAGGAAAGAGCAGTTCCTGCCATACTAGACAAGAGCACACCCACTGGTTTCCAGTAAGCACCAGCTGAGAATTGTGAGGAAGCTCATATCAGAGAACAAAATATTTAGCCTTTGCCTTCTCCCTCCCTTTCTGTTCTACCTCAAGTGTGAGGCGGAGAGAAATGGGGCTTTCTAAAGCATTGTGGTAATACCAGGAGCTTCTGTTACAGCTGAGCTCAGAGAGACTTGGAATGTTTCTGTGCCTAGAAATAGGACCTGGGCAGTGAGTCCCCACCGCTGTTTATTTTGGGAGAGGGTAGGGTTTCTCCCTTTCCCTCCAGCTCTGCCGATTTGAGGGGCAAGCAATAGGGGCGGTAAATCTGAGCAATTCTCCTTGGGGTAGACTGCGGAGTCCCAAAGCCCCCAATTCCACCGCTGCCCCCTGTCCTCCCCACACTCTAAGGGGAGATTGATCACCAGATTCAAGAGGGCAGCACACGGCCTCCAGGGTGAGTCACCGCCTTAGTTGTCTTCCCAGGAGTGGTGGAGGGTTTGCCCAGAGTTACCCCCATCCTCGTCGTCAACAATAGTACATTGTTTTGAGATGTCCTGCTGGCTGAAGGGATGTAAATGTGATCACAGAGGAGAGGAGAGGTTCTTCTGAGTTTGACTATTTTTAAGAAATCGAGTCAGTAAGTAAATATGATAGACATGTATTGAAAATAAGAAGAATACCGGAGTGAGATAAGTAGCTGGAGTTTATTGCTCTGGAAGTTCTTTCTTAATAAAAGAAAAAAGACTACATTTAAAAACAACATTGTGAATAACAATGCGTCACTAAAGGAGTTACTAGTCTGGACCATTTGATTCAAGTTACTGCTTACCTTCAGGTCGTAGTGTCCAAGAACAAAGGTATCTGTTGTCTTCTACCAAATTATCCTGCTCTTGTCTATTGAATGTTAGTCAATAGTCTGCATGAATATAGACATCTAAATAGTTGGCATGTCTAGTCATATCTGTATTTCTGGAAGAGCTACCTTTTAATAAACAATTATTACATAACCTACAGCTGACAGTTTTTATTGGACATGATTTACATGCGCAGACCTTAAGTGTACCGTGCAATGAATTTTAATGTATATAACCTTTAACCCACCTTCCCGTCGAAAGATAGACCATTTCTGACACCTCATAAAGCCTCCTCGCATCCCATTTCCAGTCAGTCCTCATGTTCACCTCCCCATGACCCGACAGCCAATGTTCTGTATCACCGTTAGATTTGTTCTGTCATTTCTAAAACTGCATACAAATGGTAGTATAAGGTAGGCACCCTTTTATGTTTTTTCACTCTACGTAACATTTTTGAGATGAATTCATGTAGTTACATGTATCTGTAGTTCATTCCTGTTTGCTGCTGAGAAGTAGCCCATTGTTGGAATAAATTGTGATTTCTTTATCCATTCTCCTGTGATAGATATTTGGATTGTTTCCAGTTTGGAGAAGTAAAGCCTCTTATAATAATTAAAATAAATAAGTTAAATAAACAAATAATGACTTTATAACTCATAAACAAAGAAACTGGCAGGTGTGCAGGTGTGTGTGCCTGACTTAGCAGCACAAAAACATGCTCATCAAGAAGTCCCTGGACTACATCGACAGATGGATGGATAAAGAAGATGTGGCACATATATACAATGGAATATTACTCAGCCATAAAAAAGAACGAAACTGAGTTATTTGTATGGAGGTGGATGGACCTAGAGCCTGTCATACAGAGTGAAGTAAGTCAGAAAGAGAAAAACAAATACTGTATGCTAACACATATATATACAGAATCAAAAAAAAAATGGTTCTGAAGAAACTAGGCACAGGACAGGAATAAAGAATTTGTAGAAGTTGGTAGGATGAAGCAAAATTCATGCAGTTTAAAAAAGTTGTTATTTATCAGTTGCAATCAAATGAGGAAAATAGGCTTGGTTTGAAAAGGCATGTCTACAATTTAGAGATGAGGCAATCCTGATGGGCTCTTAATTGTTCCATTTTACAGTGGAGAACATCCCTGGGCTCTTAGTTTCCTTAGCTGTAAAGCGGAGGCACTAATTCCCACCTAGCCGACCTCCTAGGGTTGGTGTGAGAAGCAAATGAGAGAATGTTAGCTTAAAGCTCTAAGGGCAAGGTGGTGGTGGGCTCTATCACAGCTTCACAGTTTTCCCTTGAGAGACTACAGTGGAACATTTTACATGTCGCACACTTTTTGTTTATTAACTCATTTACCTCCCTAAGAAGTAAGTGCAGTTGATGTCTTTCCATTTTGCAGATGAAGAACTTGAAGCCTGGGCAGGTTTACACCCAGAAGCCACCCAGGTATACATGGCAGCACTGGGATTTGAACCCAGGTCAAACTAGCTCAAATCTGAGCTGTTACTATTGTGCCATCTGCCTTTCTAAGCACTTGTCATCATACCTCCTCCTAGCCGCCCACTGTACAGTAAATGTCTTCATCCACAGCCTTTCTTTCCTCGTGGGAGGGTTGCTATATTCAAATTCTTTGGCATGTTATCTACTAGATGTAACAGAAGGAAGCTGAAAGTTTGCCTAAAATCTTAATGATTTCCCTTTTTGGTCTTCCTGGAGGTTTGCAGTGAGACGGTTGAGTCAGCCGTATTCTTGGGGTAAACTTTGTATTTGCAAAACAATCAAAACCTCTAACCAGCTGAAACAAAATCCCCTGAGCTCCTACATGTGGCTGCCTTTCTCAGGACACACAGCGAGGTGTCCCACGGAGGTGGGAAATGCCCCATGGCATTGACTGCTAAGAAGAGAGCCTCTTCACACCCAAGGCCATTTGGTCATTTACTCAATGTCTCTGTCCTCAGTGCCTGGACGGTCTGGACTTGCTTCTTATAGAATCCTAAGGCACTTCAGGGCCCACCTCCTTCTGTCTGAGAGGTTGTGAATAACCGAGTTGGGGAAGCCGTTTGCAAGACTGAGTATGGACAGGTGGGGATGGGCAGTCCAGCTTTCCTTTTTCTTTTCCATTTAAAAATTACTAGGTGGCAGGGGGGGAGGGATAAATTAGGAATTTGGGATTAACAGATACACACTACTATATATAAAATAGGTAAGCAACAAGGACCTACGGTATAGCACAGGGAACTATATTCAATATCTTGTAATAACCTATAATGGAAAAGAATCTGAAAAAGTTATACATATATACACACACATATATATATGTATAACTGAATCACTTTGCTGTGCACCTGAAACATTGTAAATCAACTATACTTCAATTAAAAAAAAAATTACTAGGGACAACCAATTAACGCCTGTAAATGGACCTGAAAGAAAAATGTGGTTTTTAAGCAAACGAACCATGTCTAAAAATTATATGTCCCTAACAATGAGGTTTCAGAGCGTGAACTGTGAAAATTCTAAAGTTAGATGAAACTTCATTCAGCAACTCCTGAAACGACTGACTATACGCTTCAAGAATCAACTGAGAAAACCACAGGCATTGCTCTCTTTTGCATTTTCTACAGAACAGTAGAAGCAGGAGTCACGGCTCCAATCCCACAGTCACCAGGGATTGGCCGGCTCTATCTCCAGCACTGACTAAAACCAGGAAATACTAGTTGTAACTAAATGGAACCAATAAAACAAGAACCTCCTTTGACTTTATAGCCAGTTGGAAAAAGCAACTAAAACCAAATCACCCATCTGGACCCATTTTCTGGTGGTAAATGAGGTAGGTTAACCTGGGGGAGTCCCAACACCTATGCCAGCTGGAAGAGTCATGATTCTGTACACTTGGGCCACCAACAGTCAAGGGCTGCAATCCTCCACACACCTGCCATGTTCACCTCTGAGCTGTCCTGGGTGGTCTCCCGGTGGGGTGGCAGGGTGATTGCAGAAGCCCCCAGAGAAATCCTAACCCTAACCCTCAGAGGGCAGAAGGTGGACACAAATCTACAAAAATCCTTTGTGTCACTGACTCTTGAAAATCTCCAGTGGTTTCTCTCTCCTTAAAGCAAAGAACCAAATCATTTGGAAACATGGCAACAAATGAATACACTCTGAAGCTTGCTATTTAAAAAATTTTTTCAACGGATTCAAAGAGAAAATGGAATTTATGTTAAATTACTTTAAGAAATTATATGCAACCAAAGTTAATCTGTGAGCCAAGATAGTGACATGCTGGGACTTCCCTGGTGGTCCAGTGCTTAAGACTTCTTGCTTCCCCTGCAGGGGGCACAGGTTTGACCCCTGGTCAGGGAACTAAGATCCCACATGCTGCGTGACCGAAAAAAAAAAATGGAAAAAAAGAAGATAGTGACATGCTGAAAAAAGTTAAATAGTGAGGGAGAGCAGAATAGGTCACCTCCAAATAGGCCAATTTGACACGTGGATTATTTTGAGCTGAAGGTAATCAAGACCCAGCAGACTAAGGGAAAACTTTTACCTTTCCCTTAACTGCCTAAAAGAATTTAGATAACAGGCCTGGTCCTGAAAGAGAGATACTACCAGAGATAACGTTTTACTGAATGACCTATCTTCATGGCAGGGTGAACATCTAATCGTCAAACACCTGCTCTTCTTATCTTCTTGTGAATTACCCTCTTCCCCTTTGAAGACCCCGGGCCCCTATCCCAATCCTTGACTCAGGACGACATATAATAAGCCTCAGTTGCCCAACTTACATTTAGGTCTCAAATTTTTGTGGGACTCTTGTCAAAATTAAATTTGTTTTTCTCTTGTTAATCTGTCTTATGTCAATTTACTTATTAGACCAGCCAAAGAACCTAGAATGGAAATTTTTGCCACCCCTAGAATAGTCATATATTAAATTGCCCAACTGTCCTTTTCTGTTGTACATTTACCCATGAGTTCAGTTTAAGTCTCTTGTTTATTTTGTCATACAATTAAATTACATTCTTTTCTTCAACAGTTGAATAGTTCCAAATGTGACTTTTCATTCAAAGAATTCATTCTTACCATCGCCAAAAACCCTCTATTTCATTCAAATGAATCAGCTCCTCTAATTAGCAGGAAATAATCTGGAACTAATTAACTAAAAGATCTGAGTTGTGGGAACCCTCTTGCACTGTTGGTGGGAAAGCAAATTGATACAGCCACTATGGAGAACAGTATGGAGGGTCCTTAAAAAACTAAAAATAGGGGCTTCCCTGGTGGCGCAGTGGTTGAGAGTCTGCCTGCCAATGCGGGGGACGCGGGTTCGTGCCCCGGTCTGGGGGGATCCCACATGCCGCGGAGCGGCTGGGCCCGTGAGCCATGGCCGCTGGGCCTGTGCTTCCGGAGCCTGTGCTCTGCAGTGGGGGAGGCCACAGCGGTGGGAGGCCCACGTGCCGCAAAAAAAAAAAAAAAAAAAAAAACTAAAAATAGAACTGCCATATGACCCAGCAATCCCACTACTGGACATACACCCAGAGAAAGCTATAATTCAAAAAGACACAGGCAACCCAATGTTCATTGCAGCTCTATTTACAATAGCCAGGTCATGGAAGCAACCTAAATGCCCATCGACAGACGAACGGATAAAGAAGATGTGGTACATATATACAATGGAATATTGCTCAGCCATAAAAAGGAATGAAATGGGGTCATTTGTAGAGACGTGGATGGACCTAGAGACTGTCATACAGAGTGAAGTAAGTCAGAAAGAGGAAAACAAATATCGTATATTAACACATATATGTGGAATCTAGAAAAAGGTTACAGATGTTACAGATGAAACAGTTTGCAAGGCAGAAATAGAAACACAGATGTAGAGAACAAACGTATGGACACCAAAGGGGGAAAGCAGGGTGAGGGGTGTGGTGGTGATGGTGGTGGGATAAATTGGGACATTGGGACTGACATCTATACACTAATATGTATAAAATAGGTAACTAATAAGAACCTGCTGTATAAAATAAAAGTAAATAAATGAAATTTAAAAAGATCTGAGTTGTCATCAAAATGCTTTGGGAAACATGTTAAGTAAGATAATAAAAGTAAGCATCACTTTACAGAACAGCCAGGAAGGGAGAAGAGGGTATAGAGTCAATGGAAAAGCACAGGCCCTGGGATTGAAAGCACAAATTTTCCTATTTATTAACCACGTGTCCTGGGGAAAATAACTTAATGTTTTGGGGCCTCAGGTTCCTCACTGATGAAGTGAAGGTAGTAACCTGTTATGATTGCTTCCAGAGCTCATTCTTGGGACCAAATGAAACATGTAAAAATGTTTCGTAAATGCCAAAGGACCATTCAATTGCAAACTACAATTATTCAGTAGTTGGGTTGCTTTGGAGACAGCAGAAAAAGTCCTTGTGTTTTACATTCAGCCCTCAGACCACGTAATACTGCTGAGGGAACCCCACATTTGCATGCCCTCTTCTAATGCAGCAGACCCCCTAAGGGGTTCCTCATGGTTTCTGTGGCTTTAGGCCTGGATTGATCTCATAGAATTTCCTCTTTTCTCCACAACAATTCTCCTGGAGCCATGACAAGCATATCACAGTCTATCAACAAGAAACTAGGCAACTTTTTGCGAAGTTAGACTTGAACGTAGAAGCCTATGCATTTCGGTTAAAAACAGACTTGGAAACAAATAAAAAGTTCAACAATTTTGCTATGAGTCCAGTAGAGGGCGACAGGGCCGCAGTGACTCTCCCACAGGAACTGCAATGTAATTCAAAGGTTAACAACACACAGAGCCTGCCTTCCTTCTTTCCTTTCTAATCAGATGATTATAGTCATAATTTTAATACCTCTTTGTAGAGAAAAGACATGGCTGAAGGCCATTATGCATTCAGCTGCACTTCCCAAACACTTCCAGAATGGGTCTGCATTTTTTAAATCACAGGAACCACTAGGGCATTTGGAAACAGCAACAAAGGCACATAATGTGTTCAGTCTCCGGATGCTTCACACCTGTGGGCACCATTGGTGGCAGAGCCAGCATTCACCCTGTTTTCTTCCTTCCTGAATCAGAACCTGGGGGTTGTTCAAGCATCTGTCCCACTTCCAGTCCAGAAGAGGGTCCTGATTAGTCTAAGCCAATCAGAGCATGTTTTAACCTGGTAAATGTAACTGGTCCAGGGATGGACTTAGGGCTTTACTTGGCCCAGTCAGACTGAAGTGTAGGGCTTATCTTCTATGATCTGGGAAAAAGTTTTCCCTCTTTCTCTCCCACTGGATATGAATGAGGAAACTTGTTGCTATTGGCAGCCATATTGTAAGGGTGGGTAAGATGGCCAGAGGAAAAATAAGGAGGGAAGGAAATAACCCAGGTTTTTGGTGACGCCACTAACTCCAATAACCCTGTCACCTGGACTTCTTGTCTTGTGAGATAATACATTTCTGTTTAAACCTGCTTTGGTCACGCCTTTATTTTTTGCAGATACCATACGTATATGGATTAATGAGCTCCCTTCACTTTTCCCAAGGCCACCCACTGGGTGAGTTGAAATAGTGGTTGAGAGCAACTACTTTGGACTATTTTTTATCTTAAACTATCTATTGGTTTTCCGTGGGTCACTTGCTGAGGATGTTGTTGCATATTATTTCTGTGATACTATCCTTTTCATTAACCCAGTGCTTTAGAGACACTTGTTATTTATTCCTAGTCCTAGATGGATCTATAACTTAGAGGGGTTATCTCTAAGTGAGAGACTGCAGTACAGTAAGTCAAAACATGTACAAAGTCACCCAATATGTCCATGACTGTGCTGAAAATACTGTATACTTCATAAGTGCTCTTCTCATTTGTAGTGCTAGCCTGATGGAGGGAAAAATTCAGGTTATCTAACATAGCAAACTATGGTAGTTTTAAAAAACAGAAATCTTTAGTGCTGTCTTACTTTGTTCTCTTTTTCTTTTTTTAATAAATTTATTTTATTTATTTTTGGCTGTGTTGGGTCTTCATTGCTGTGCACGGGCTTTCTCTAGTTGCGGCGAGTGGGGGCTACTCTTCATTGTGGTGCGCTGGCTTCTCATTCTCATTGCAGAGCACGGGCTCTAGGCGCACGGGCTTCAGTAGCTGTGGCTCGCGGGCTCAGTAGTTGTGGAGCACGGGCTTAGTTGCTCTGCAGCATGTGGGATCCTCCCGGACCAGGGCTCGAACCCGTGTCTCCTGCATTGACAGGTGGATTCTTAACCACTGCACCACCAGGGAAGTCCCTGTTCTCTTTTTCAAGGTTGGGGGATTATACATGTGTTTTTTCTTACTGATTTTGCATTGCTAGTTTATATTCATAACTTCTAATGAATTTAAACCAAAAACCACATTTTAAAAGCCTCTTGTGGCTCCTGGTGGAAAGAGCTTGCCAAAGCAGGAAGTAGTGGTTGCCTCACAGGAAGGAGACCAGGGGGCCCAACATTCCAAGGATTTTGGCCAAGTGTTTGAGGGATTGTTCAGAGAATCACCAGATAAATGGTCTAAGCATGCATGAAACAGTTATTATTTGGTCATAATTATGAGAAATAAAGAATCAAAAAGGAGGGGAGTTCCCTGGCGGTCCAGTGTTTAGGACTTGGTGCTTTCACTGCCATGGCCCGGGTTCAATCCCTGGTTGGGGTACTAAGCTCCCCCTGCAAGCTGTGCAGAACAGCCAAAAAAAAAAAGAAAAAGAATCAAAACGGAATGTAATTTTTCAGCCAACAATATACAAAGTCTTGTGCTGAGTAATGTTGTGATTAAAAGATGTCCTTAGAGAAAGAAGACTCATACAGTATATGGGAAATAAGTAGCCAAATATTTTAGGCAGCAGAAAATGAAATGCTCAAGTTAAGAGGTATAGAATAAGTGTTATCAGTACACAGTGAAAAGGGCTTAGAATGAGCTATTGTGATCAGGAGAGGTTTTTTATGGAGGAAAAGAGCTAAACAGGATGGTTTGGATGTGGATGAACTTTCAAGGTGAGAAAATTGGGGCAATTATGGTATGGTGTTTAAAAAATTAAATCAATACTAGTCATAAATAATTTTTGTTTCAAACATTGTTGTTAAAAATGCTCCCAAGATGTATTAATACATGAGGATCTGAAATTGTTTATAATATTTTAGAATATTTTGAAATTAAACTTAGACAAAAATGTAAACAAATTTATACATTATCTTCCTTAGGAAATAAAAGCATTGGGCATTTAATAGGTTCATTTATTCATTTACTAAATATTTATTGAGCACCTACTGTTTACCAGCTAATGTTCTAAGTGATGAGCAAAACAGATATGCCTCACTGATGATTAAAATCTTAGGGATATCAACAAGGTCTGTTCAGATCACAAGATTTACACAGTTAAATAAAGTCAACTCTAGGTAACTAGAAGCTTCTTGTTAATTTAGACTTCCCACCAATCATGCAGATTTCAGTATAGATGGTGGGTAGTCTCCAGATAGCCTATTGTCATTGCTATATTAAATAACTTGAATTAAATAATCTAAGTGCTTTTAGTGGGATTGGTGGTTCAACAGGGAAGGGGCCACAGGGAAATGACAAAGAGAGTGCACATTACAGATGGGCTTTAAAAGACCTAGGGATCAAGGACTCTGACCTGAATTAAAATAGCGATGCAGAAGGGGGTGGATGCTTGCCATAAATACCACAGCCTTCTCAACATGCCTCAGATTAATGGCCTGACTGACATTTTGTCCCCTCTCTCTTTAGTCTGGATGCTCTGACCGATCTGGAATGTTTAGCTCTACATATAAAGTGGACCAAGGAGGAAAGGGGCCCAGTAAACCCCAGCAAAAGGGGTTTATAGGAATCGAAGTTGCGATTCAAGTCACTGCTACCTGATTCCTAAGATGGAAAGCAAAACTGGGCAGTTTGGCAGACTGTTGAGTGTTCCCCCCAGTTTATTCTCCTTTTTTCCCATAGCGATGGAGTTTTAGCTAGACAGAAGGTGACTCAGCTAGAGGCTGCATTTCTCAGACTCCTCACAGCTAGGAGTGGCTACGTGGCCAAGTTCTTGCCAATGGAATATGAATAAAAGTGATGAGTACAGCTCTTGTGTCACTAGCGAAATTGCTTGCCTTTCGTTTCTTCTCTTTGCCTCTCCAGGTGGCCTGGGCCACAATCTTAGAGGCAACCCAATTTTAACCATGCATCTAAGGACCACACGCTAAGAAGAAGCAACAAGACAGAAAGGCCATCATATGGAGCAGATATCCCCATCAGCCTGGACTATTTGCCTCTGAACTTTTACTTTTCTACCTTATTTGTTGATCTTTAAATGTCTTGATGACAGCAGCAGCTGAATTTGTAGGCTAGGCAATACAGTGAGTAATACACTGTTGTATCAGGGATGCTTCTGGTCATTGTTTCAACAGATTCCTTTCCTTTGTTCTTTCACTTATGCCTAATTCCTTACCTGGCAAGGTCCAGTCCAATCCATGCTGGGAAACCACATTTAGGCACTGAACTCAGAGCCAGAGAATTATTGGTGGGCATGTAGCTAGAGAATGTTCTAGAGGGAGCAACTCGAAAACAGTTAATGTGGGCCTGGGGTCATCGTCCGGGAGCAGTTGGGAGCATGGTGTCTGAAGCTGACCCTCTCAGTCAGTGAGTGCCTATGGTGTGGAGTGTTGGCTGGTTCTGAGGGCGGCAGCCAAGGGGACACTTGCAGAGCCTAGAAGAGGCAATGAGAAAGCAAGCGAGCCCCAACTGCTGCCTGGTCCTTTCTCCACGGAAGGAGTTACTACCCTGGCTGCCTTACGTTGATGTAGGGAAGGGCATGATGATTGAGGAATAAAAAGGGAAGTGGGAAAAAGAGAAGACTGGTATACTGAGTAAAGGGAAAGGAGGGTTTGGTAAAACAAAACAAAACCAAAGAAAGAAAGAAAGAAACCAAAAAACACAGTGGTTTTTAAAATTGGTCTGGAAATCCAATACTTGGGTAAGTCAGTCTGGATCCCCAGTAAGGCTTGATTCTGCTTCCTAACTCCTCTGCCTTCCTGAATCTGGGGGTTGGCCCCAGCTGGTTCTCTCAGGCCCATGTGCTCTTGACAACTCCTCCCATGTCTGTGTCCTATAGAGAGGGCACAGATACTCTGCAGCAGAGTCATGTGGTGTTAATGGGAAAACAATTTTTTTATTAAGAGCACTTACAAGCAGGGAAGTAGCAAAGTGCACATGGCTTTCTTATCCCCCTGAGTTGGGTTGGGCCAAGTGCACATGGCTTTCTGATCCCCCTGAGTTGGGTTGGGCATGGTTGGCCAGGGCCCTCCCAAGACAGGGCCCTTGCCCTCCGGTTCTGCCATGGGAACTTCCTGGTAGAGGAAGAAGTGGCCTTGTTGGGAAGGCTCAGCAGCTGGTATCAGTCTGTTCTCCCACAGAGCTAACCCAGACCTACTGAGCCAGCTCTCTGCTAAGCTACAGAGAAAAGGTTAAGAAATGCATGTGTGAGGCCATCCGGATTTGCTCTTTGGTTATGTCCAGGCTCCTGGCCCCTGGCGCTAGTCCAGGGTCCTCCAAATAAGAAAGAAAGACATTTTCTAATCTGAGCATCAAAAAGCCATTTAGGGACTTGCCTGGCGGTCCAGTGGTTAAGACTCTGAGCTTCCACTACAGGGGGCACGGGTTTGATTCCTGGTTGGGGAACTAAGATCCCGCAGGCCACACAGTGTGGCCAAAAAAAAAAAAAAAAAGCCATCTAAAGTCTCCCTCAGTGCCTTTGTGGCCTGAGGTTTTTAATGTACTCAACTCCAGAATGTTACCTATTTGCTACTTTGGCTCTTCAGATCAGCAAGTCACTATCAGTTAAGTATCTAATCGTGCTTAGCTTATAAGATGTGATGGAGACATCACATATTCTGCCTTTATTTCTGTATGTTGAACTGTTTCCAACATGTGTTTATTTAAAATGCTTTAGGCTGATTTATATAAGAGGATTGAATCATGACTCATATAACTATAAAATGAGCATGTGTCAAAGATTTTGTTTAACTCATTAATTAGTGAGGGGACCAGTAGGATGTTATAACTGGTTCAAATGAGGATTTGATTTACAGAGATTTATATTTCCTAGTGGACGAAAGGAATAATTTGCATAGCTATGGACAGGAAAGATATGCATTACTATCAGTTTTCTACATGTTAATATATACCTTTCACAGAGTTGTAAAATAGCCTGGTCAAAGACAATCAACCCTCCTACACTGTTGGTGGGAATGTAAATTGGTATAGCCACTGTGGAGAACAGTATGGAGGTTCCTTAAAAAACTAAAAATAGGGCTACTATATGATCTAGTAATCCCACTCCTGGGGATATATCTGGAGAAAACCATACTTCTAAAATATACATGCACCCCAATGTTCACTGCAGCACTATTTACAATAGCCAAGACATGGAAGCAACCTAAATGCCCATTGACAGACGAATGGATAAAGAAGATGTGGTACCTATATACAATGGAATATCACTCAGCCATAAAAAAAAGAATGAAATAATGCCATTTGCAGCAACATGGATGGACCTAGAGAATTCTACGTGAAGCCAGACAGAGAAGGACAAATATCATATGATATCACTTATATGTGGAATCTAAAAGAATGGTAAATGAACTTATTTGCAAAACAGAAATTAGACTAACAGACGTAGAAAACAAACTTATGGTTACCAAAGTGGAAAGGCAAGGTGGGGAGGGATAATAGGAGTTTGGGATTAACATATACACACTACTATACATAAAATAGATAATCAACAAGGACCTACTGTATAGCACAGGGAACTCGTACTCAATACTCTGTAATAACTTATATGGGAAAAGAATATGAAAAAGAATAGATATATGTATATGTATAGCTAAGTCACTTTGCTGTACCCCTGAAACTAACACAACATTGTAAATCAAATATACTCCAATATAAAAAATAAAGAAAAAATGAAAAAATACAATAAAAGAACATATTTACCACTCTCCACATCAAAACAAAACAAAACAAAAACGAAGATAATCCAAACCACATCCCTAGAGGATCAGAAAATCCCTGGAGGGTTCACTGGACAAGACTTAGCCTTCTGTTGAAAGGACCCCCAGTAATCTCTTTTGCCCATTTCAAAGTTTGACAGCTTTTCCTGACAGTCTTCCTTCCCCTGTGATCATACATAATTTCAAAGGAAGATTATTCTTGATCAACAAGATTATTCTTTTTTTTTTTGTGGTACACGGGCCTCTCACTGCTGTTGCCTCTCCCGTTGCGGAGCACAGGCTCCGGACGCGCAGGCTCAGCGGCCATGGCTCACGGGCCTAGCTGCAGCATGTGGGATCTTCCCGGACCGGGTCACGAACCCGTGTCCCCTGCATCTGCAGGCAGACGCTCAACCACTGTGCCACCAGGGAACCCCCATAGCAGAGTCTTTGATCAAGCATCAAAGGAAAAGAAAAACTATCTACAGTGTTAAAAAACAAAATTCAAACAAGTAAATTTTGAAGCTCTTATTGACTTTATTCAATTCATGAATCAGGCAGCGTTCAGTCTAGCAAGGAGCTAGAAAGGAGCTCCGAGGAGTGGTACAAAATAAAAGACTGTTACAGGCAGAAGGGAGTGGGAACACTAGGTAAAAAAGCAGGTTGGTTATTGCAAGATTACTTTCCTTTAGGGGACAGCAGGGGCCAACCAGGCAGATTAGCTAGCTAGCGCTTATCAAATGACACCTCATTGGCTGGTTTAAGATTCCATTTCAACTTCCGGGAAGATGGCGGAAGCGTAGACGCGGAGATCACCTTCCTCCCCCCAGATACACCAGAAATACATCTATATGTGGAACAACTCCTACAGAACACCTACTGAACGCTGGCAGAAGACCTCAGACCTCCCAAAAGGCAAGAAACCCCCCACGTACCTGGGTAGGGAAAAAGAAAAAAGAATAAACAGAGACAAAAGGATGGGGACGGGACCTGCTCCAGCGGTAGGGAGCCGTGAAGGAGGAAAGGTTTTCACACACTAGGAAGCCCCTTCACGGGCGGAGACTGCGGGTGGCGCAGGGGAAAAGCTTCGGAGCCGCGGAGGAGAGCGCAGCCAGAGGGGTGCGGAGGGCAAAGCGGCGAGATTCCCGCACAGAGGATCAGGGCCGACTGGCACTCACCAGCCCGAGAGGCTTGTCTGCTCCCCCGCCGGGGCGGGCGGGGCTGGGAGCTGAGGCTTGGGCTTCGGGCGGAGCGCAGGGAGAGGACTGGGGTTGGCGGCGTGAACACAGCCTGCAGGGGGTTAGTGCGCCACGGCTAGCCGGGAGGGAGTCCGGGGAAGAGTCTGGACCTGCGGAAGAGGCAAGAGACTTTTTTCTTACCTCTTTGTTTCCTGGTGCGCGAGGAGAGGAGATTAAGGGCGCCGCTTAAAAGAGCTCCAGAGACGGGCGCGAGCCGCGGCTATCAGCGCGGACCCCAGAAACGGGCATGAGACGCTAAGGCTGCTGCCGCCACCAAGAAGCCTGTGTGCAAGCACAGGTCACTATCCACACCCCTCCCGGGAGCCTGTGCAGCCCACCACTGCCAGGGTCCCGTGATCCATGGACAACTCCCCCGGGAGAACGCACGGCGGCCTCAGGCTGGTGCAACGTCACGCCGGCCTCTGCCGCAGCAGGCTCGCCCCGCACTCCGTGCCCCTCCCTCCCCCCGGCCTGAGTGAGCCAGAGCCCCCGAATCAGCGGCTCCTTTAACCCCGTCTTGTCTGAGCGAAGAACAGACGCCCTCAGGCGACCTACACGTAGAGGCGGGGCCAAATCCAAAGCTGAGCCCCTGGAGCTGTGAGAACAAAGAAGAGAAAGGGAAATCTCTCCCAACAGCCTCAGGAGCAACGGATTAAAGCTCCACGATCAACTTGATGTACCTGCATCTGTGGAATACCTGAATAGACAACGAATCATCCCAAATTAAGGAGGTGGAATTTGAGAGCAAGAGTTATGATTTTTTCCCCTTTTCCTCTTTTTGTGAGTGTGTATGTGTATGCTTCTGTGTGAGATTTTGTCTGTATAGCTTTGCTTCCACTATTTGTCCTAGGGTTCTATCTGTTCGTTTTTTTTCTCTTAATTATTTTAATAACTTTATTATATTTTATCTTACTTTATTTTATTTTACTTTATCTTTTTTTTCCTTCCTTCCCTCCTTCCTTCATTCCTTCCTCCTTCCCTCCCTCCCTCCTTTCTTTCTTTCTACTTCTACTAATTCTTTCCACTTTTTCTCCCTTTTATTCTGAGCCGTGTGGATGAAAGTCTCTTGGTGCTACAGCCAGGAGTCAGTGCTTTGCCTCTGAGGTGGGAGAGCCAACTTCAGGACACTGGTCCACAAGAGACCTCCCAGCTCCACATAATATCAAATGGCGAAAATCTCCCAGAGATCTCCATCTTAACACCAGCACCCAGCTTCACTCAACGACCAGCAAGCTACAGTACTGGACATCCTATGCCAAACAACTAGCAAGACAGGAACACAACCCCACCCATTAGCAGAGAGGCTGCCTAAAATCATAATAAGTCCACAGACACCCCAAAACACACCACCAGACGTGGACCTGCCCACCAGAAAGACAAGATCCAACCTCATCCACCAGAACACAGGCACTAGTCCCCTCCACCAGGAAGCCTACACAACCCACTGAACCAACCTCAGCCACTGGGGACAGACACCAAAAACAACGGGAACTACGAACCTGCAGCCTGCAAAAAGGAGACCCCAAACACAGTAAGATAAGCAAAATGAGAAGACAGAGAAACACACAGCAGATGAAGGAGCAAGATAAAAACCCACCAGACCTAACAAATGAAGAGGAAATAGGCAGTCTACCTGAAAAAGAATTCAGAATAATGATAGTAAAGATGATCCAAAATCTTGGAAATAGAATGGACAAAATGCAAGAAACATTTAACAAGGACCTAGAAGAACTAAAGATGAAACAAACAACGATGAACAACACAATCAATGAAATTAAAAATACTCTAGATGGGATCAATAGCAGAATAACTGAGGCAGAAGAACGGATAAGTGACCTGGAAGATAAAATAGTGGAAATAACTACTGCAGAGCAGAATAAAGAAAAAAGAATGAAAAGAACTGAGGACAGTCTCAGAGACCTCTGGGACAATATTAAACGCACCAACATTCGAATTATAGGGGTTCCAGAAGAAGAAGAGTAAAAGAAAGGGACTGAGAAAATATTTGAAGAGATTATAGTTGAAAACTTCCCCAATATGGGAAAGGAAATAGTTAATCAAGTCCAGGAAGCACAGAGAGTCCTATACAGGATAAATCCAAGGAGAAATATGCCAAGACACATATTAATCAAACTGTCAAAAATTAAATACAAAGAAAGCATATTAAAAGCAGCAAGGAAAAACAACAAATAACACACAAGGGAATCCCCATAAGGTTAACAGCTGATCTTTCAGCAGAAACTCTGCAAGCAGAAGGGACTGGCAGGACATATTTAAAGTGATGAAGGAGAAAAACCTGCAACCAAGATTACTCTACCCAGCAAGGATCTCATTCAGATTTAATGGAGAAATTAAAACCTTTACAGACAAGCAAAAGCTGAGAGAGTTCAGCACCACCAAATCAGCTCTACAACAACTACTAAAGGAATTTCTCTCGGCAAGAAACACAAGAGAAGGAAAAGACCTACAATAACGAACCCAAAACAATTAAGAAAATGGGAATAGGAACGTACATATCAATAATTACCTTAAATGTAAATGGACTAAATGCTCCCACCAAAAGACACAGATTGGCTGAATGGATAAAAAACAAGACCCATATATTTGCTGTCTACAAGAGACCCACTTCAGACCTAGAGACACATACAGACTGAAAGTAAGGGGATGGAAAAAGATATTTAATGCAAATGGAAAACAAAAGAAAGCTGGAGTAGCAATTCTCATATCAGACAAAATAGACTTTAAAATAAAGACTATTAGAAGAGACAAAGAAGGACACTACATAATGATCAAGGGATTGATCCAAGAAGAAGATATAACAATTGTAAATATTTATGCATCCAACATAGGAGGACCTCAATACATAAGGCAAATACTAACAGCCATAAAAGGGGAAATCGACAGTAACACATTCCTAGTAGGGGACTTTAACACCACACTTTCACCCATGGACAGATCATCCAAAATGAAAATAAATAAGGAAACACAAGCTTTAAATGATATATTAAACAAGATGGACTTAATTGATATTTATAGGACATTCCATCCAAAAACAACAGAATACACATTTTTCTCTAGTGCTCATGGAACATTTTCCAGGATAGATCATATCTTGGGTCACACAAATCAAGCCTTGGTAAATTTAAGAAAATTGAAATTGTATCAAGTATCTTTTCCGACCACAACACTATGAGACTAGATATCAATTACAGGAAAAGATCTTTAAAAAATACAAATGCATGGAGGCTAAACAATACACTACATAATAACGAAGTGATCACTGAAGAAATCAAAGAGGAAATTAAAAATACCTAGAAACAAATGACAATGGAGACACGACGACCCAAAATCTATAGGATGCAGCAAAAGCAGTTCTAAGAGGGAAGTTTATAGCAATACAATCCTACCTTATGAAACAAGAAACATCTCGAATAAATAACCTAACCTTGCACCTAAAGCAATTACAGAAAGAAGAACAAAAAAACCCCAAAGTTAGCAGAAGGAAAGAAATCATAAAAATCAGATCAGAAATAAATGAAAAAGAAATGAAGGAAATGATAGCAAAGATCAATAAAACTAAAAGCTGGTTCTTTGAGAAGATAAACAAAATTGATAAACCATGAGCCAGACTCATCAAGAAAAAAAAAGGAGAAGACTCAAATCAATAGAATTAGAAATGAAAAAGGAGAGTAACAACTAACACTGCAGAAATAAAAAAGATCATGAGAGATTACTACAAGCAACTCTATGCCAATAAAATGGACAACCTGGAAGAAATGGACAAATTCTTAGAAATGCACAACCTGCCAAGGCTGAATCAGGAAGAAATAGAAAATATGAACAGCCCGATCACAAGCACTGAAATTGAAACTGTGATTAAAAATCTTCCAACAAACAAAAGCCCAGGACCAGATGGCTTCACAGGCAAATTCTATCAAACATTTAGAGAAGAGCTAACACCTATCCTTCTCAAACTCTTCCAAAATATAGCAGAGGGAGGAGCACTCCCCAACTCATTCTACGAGGCCACCATCACCCTGATACCAAAATCAGACAAGGATGTCACAAAGAAAGAAAACTACAGGCCAATATCACTGATGAACATAGATGCAAAAATGCTCAACAAAATAGTAGCAAACAGAATCCAACAGCACATTAAAAGGATCATACATCATGATCAAGTGGGGTTTATTCCAGGAATGCAAGGATTCTTCAATATATGCAAATCAATCAACATGATACACCATATTAACAAATTGAAGGAGAAAAACCATATGATCATGTCAATAGATGCAGAGAAAGCTTTCAACAAAATTCAACACCCGTTTATGATAAAAACCCTGCAGAAAGTAGGCATAGAGGGAACTTTCCTCAACATAATAAAGGCCATATATGACAAACCCACAGCCAACATCATCCTCAATGGTGAAAAACTGAAAGCATTTCCACTAATATCAAGAAGAAGACAAGGTTGCCCACTCTCACCACTCTTATTCAACATAGTTTGGGAAGTTTTAGCCTCAGCAATCAGAGAAGAAAAGGAAATAAAAGGAATCCAAATCAGTAAAGAAGAAGTAAAGCTGTCACTGTTTGCAGATGACATGATACCATACATAGAGAATCCTAAAGATACTACCAGAAAACTACTAGAGCTAATCAATGAATTTGGTAAAGTAGCAGGATACAAAATTAATGCACAGAAATCTCTGGCATTCCTATACACTGATGATGAAAAATCTGAAAGTGAAATCAAGAAAATACTCCCATTGCAACAAAAAGAATAAAATATCTAGGAATAAACCTACCTAAGGAGACAAAAGACCTGTATGCAGAAAATTATAAGACACTGATGAAAGAAATTAAAAATGATACAGGTAGATGGAGAGATATACCATGTTTTTGGATTGGAAGAATCAACATTGTGAAAATGACTCTACTACCCAAAGCAATCTACAGATTCCATGCAATCCCTATCAAACTACCACTGGCATTTTTCACAGAACTAGAACAAAAAATCTCATAATTTGTATGGAAACACAAAAGACCCTGAATCGCCAAAGCAATCTTGAGAACGAAAAACGGAGCTGGAGGAATCAGGCTCCCTGACTTCATACTATACTACAAAGCTACAGTAATCAAGACAGTACAGTACTGGCACAAAAACAGAAAGATAGATCAATGGAACAGGATAGAAAGCCCAGAGATAAACCCACGCACCTATGGTCATCTTATCTTTGATAAAGGAGGCAGAAATGTACAGTGGAGAATGGACAGCCTCTTCAATAAGTGGTGCTGGGAAAACTGGACAAGTACACGTGAAAGTATGAGATTAGATCACTCCCTAACACCATACACAAAAATAAGCTCAAAATGGATTAAAGACCTAAATGTAAGGCCAGAAACTATCAAACTCTTAGAGGAAAACGTAGGCAGGACACTCTATGACATAAATCACAGCAAGATCCTTTTTGACCCACTTCCTAGAGAAATGGAAATAAAAACAAAAATAAACAAATGGGGCCTAATGAAACTTCAAAGCTTTTGCACAGCAAGGAAACCATAAACAAGACCAAAAGACAACCCTCAGAATGGGAGAAAGTATTTTCACATGAAGCAACGGACAAAGGATTAATCTCCAAAATTTACAAGCAGCTTATGCAGCTCAATAACAAAAAAACAAACGACCCAATCCAAAAATGGGCAGAAGACCTAAATAGACATTTCTCCAAAGAAGATATACAGACTGCCAACAAACACATGAAAGAATGCTCAACATCATTAATCAGTAGAGAAATGCAACTCAAAACTACAATGAGATATCATCTCACACCAGTCAGAATGGCCATCATCAAAAAATCTAGAAACAATAAATGCTGGAGAGGGTGTGGAGAAAAGGGAACACTCTTGCACTGCTGGTGGGAATGTGAATTGGTACAGCCACTATGGAGAACAGTATGGAGGTTCCTTAAAAAATTAAAAATAGAACTACCATATGAACCAGCAATCCCACTACTGGGCATATACCCTGAGAAAACCATAATTCAAAAAGAGTCATGTACCAAAATGTTCATTGCAGCTGTATTTACAATAGCCCGGAGATGGAAACAACCTAAGTGTCCATCATCGGATGAATGGATAAAGAAGATGTGGCACATATATACAATGGAATATTACTCAGCCATAAAAAGAAACGAAATTGAGCTATTTGTAATGAGGTGGATAGACCTAGAGTCTGTCATACAGAGTGAAGTAAGTCAGAAAGAGAGAGACAAATACTGTATGCTAACACATATATATGGAATTAAAAAAAAAAAAGTCATGAAGAACCTAGGGGTAAAACAGGAATAAAGACACAGACCTACTAGAGAATGGACTTGAGGACACGGGGAGGAGGAAGGGTAAGCTGTGACAAAGCGAGAGAGAGGCATGGACATATATACACTACCAAACATAAGGTAGGTAGCTAGTGGGAAGCAGCCGCATAGCACAGGGAGATCAGCTTGGTGCTTTGTGACCGCCTGGAGGGGAGGGATAGGGAGGGTGGGAGGGAGGGAGACGCAAGAGGGAAGAGATATGGGAACATATGTATATATATAACGGATTCCTTTTGTTGTAAAGCGGAAACTAACACACCATAAAAAGCAATTATACTTGCTTTTTATAAAGTATTGGAGTATAAAGCAATTATACTCCAATAAAGATGTTAAAAAAAAAAAGATTCCATTTCTGGGAGAGCTAAAACGAATGAAGTTGTCTCCTTCTGGTGATGTGAGCTTAGCATAAGCAACTCCATTTTGGGCCTCTGTCTTGTTTTTAACAATAGATAACTCAGACTTAATTGCTATTGTTAATTTATTACTGATATTTTCCAAGTGTGAAAAGTCTGATGAGGTTCACAGTATGAATAGTACTACTGATAAGAGAATTTCACTCTTACTGTGCAAAAAACAAAGACCAAAAAAAAAAGCCTCCTTCCCCCTAGCCCTCCCAACCGCAGCCAGATAGATAACGGCACAGGTACAGAGCCCTGAGTTTCCACAGATTCAACCACAGGAAGGAGTGAGGGTGGGGAACCATCCAAATCCAGCCCTCAGCTAAAGCAAATAATAATGGCGAAAAGCTTTAAATAGATCCAGGGAGGAGCTCATTTTCGGGGCATAAGAAGCAGTGCAGCACCTCAGGTATGCCTTGTTTCAGAAATTGCTTTGGTTTGTTTTTACTTCCTTCTATTCTGTTGGAACAGAAAATACAGACCTTTTACAAACGT
This sequence comes from Grampus griseus, assembly GCF_964374135.1. Classification (NCBI taxonomy): domain Eukaryota; kingdom Metazoa; phylum Chordata; class Mammalia; order Artiodactyla; family Delphinidae; genus Grampus; species Grampus griseus. The sequence goes on along the minus strand of NC_139007.1, from coordinate 21,987,035 downwards.
ATTCACCACGTCTGACGATGAACTCATTTAGACCAGCCAAAATAATTGTCCGACAGGGACACAGGACTTCAACCTCAGTTCAGAAAATCCCTGACATCTGACGTAGGAGGATTTATAGGTTTAGTGGAAATTGCTTTTTCTCCTGCCCTCCAGATTACAGACTGTGGGTTGATTTTTTTTTTTTTTGCATGAGTAAACATCTTTCTAATAATGAACAGAACAATAATGTGTTAAGAGAGAAAAAGAACATCCTTTTCCTTTTTTGCTGTTTCTTGAGAGAACTGTTTGGATTTGGAAACGCATGCTGGCTGTCCAGAACATGAAAGTTGGCCTTTTCCTTTTGTGGTGGCCATGGGCTTTGGCTACTGAAAGCAGAGTGCACTGGCGAAAAAGAGACGTACAGGAGATGTCGAAGAAAGGCAGGTGAGTGGACTTCCCCTGATCGAGAATTTAGGGGAAGAGGGTATGTAAAGCAAGCTTCTGGTTTTGTTGTGGAATCGTTTACAATATATGGTGTTTCCCGTGGATGCCTTTTGCCTTTTTACTCCTTTTCCCTTTGTTTTCCTGCTTCTGCCTACTCCCCCATTTAGGAAGTTAGAATTATGTTTTCTTTTTAAATGATGCTAGATTTGATACAGTGCTATCATTGCATATTCTTCAATCTCTTAGGAATTGTCCTGGGTAAAAGTAGATACTGGATAAAAGAATATATGCACATTAAAAAAAAATAAGGGCAGTTATTTGATGTGTGCATCCTAGGTTGGAGCAAATCTGGGAATTCTCAAATAACCCATGGGACCTCTAATTAGTGAGAATGATTCTGTGAGTTCTAATTATTTCTGCTAGATGTGTAAGTCCCTTTTAACATCTTTTAAAAGAAAAGAAAGCAGCTGTCTTCAAGCTGTGTGGCTAGGAGGATCGTTAGGTTGTCCCCGCCAGTAGTAAATCGGGAGGAGGCAGGGATGGACCTGCCTGAGGACCAGCCGCTGCTGGTTACCAGCACGGTACACGTCACCCTGGCCATACCAGCCTGCGGAGGGAGCTTGGACAGAGCCAGACCGATCCTTCAGCATTGGTCTCACCTGGGCAGCTCTGTGACAGAGCTGGTAATGGAATACCTGCATACCTGCTCGTCCGATATGCATGAATAAAATAGTACATTTGGAGATCCCCCAATCCAACTCTCTCTCTTTCACTGAGGAAGAGATGGAGGCAGGAAGGGCACTGATTCTTGGTTCTTTATCAGCCTGAGTCCAAATTGAGCTTCAGCTTTCTTCATCTCTGAACGTAACATGAATAGAGGTCATAAAAAAGCAATTAGTATGGAAGGAAGTCCAGCTTTCTGGAGTTTGGGGCTAGTGGTTGGGCTGGGTGTCTTGATCCTCAGTGCCCAGCTCTGTGTTTGAGAGAGCCCTCCACACATGGGATCCGGAACAGCCAGGTCTGGCTCACAGCGCTTGTTTCAAGCTGTTTTAGCAACATCACAAAGCTAGGAGCTGAAATATCCAGTGGTCATGGTGAGCCCGGGACACAGACAGAAACCGCTGTGCACAAGCCATATGTCCTGTTACAGTCAAGAGTCAGAAGCTGCTGGGCAAACGGTGGAGCGGTGCTGCCACAGAGATGCTCTGAACCAAATGTGCTCTCGAGGATTAAAAACAGCGACAGCAACAAATCCTATGGGTTGTCGCCAAAAACTTCTCAGCCTCTCTCCCAAGCCAGAGCTAGAGGGGGAGCTATTAGTAAATACCATTGAGGAAGAGAAGTCTAGAGAGTGAAATAGATTTTCTTTTAAAAATTACTTAAAAGAACTTTCACTTTTTTTAAATTATGAAAGCCATATATGACCATTACTTTAAAAACCATAGGAACAAAAATTTTTTCAACACACAGAAATCACCCATAATCCCCAAACCTAGAAGTAAGTTTGTTAACATTTTTGTGTATTTTCTTCCAGTCTTTTTTTTCTCTAAGCATATATTGAGTATTTACTAGCCTGGGATTATTCTATGCATATAATTTTGTAACCTCATTGTATTTAATACAATGATTTTGTTTACTTATTTGAAGTCTATAGAATTATCGTTTGAATGCCCACACTATAATGCATAATAGTGTATAATTACCACCATTTAAGCATCTTCCTCTATTTGTGGACATTTAATTGCTTCCTCTTTGTTATTATAAATATTCTGTATGGATATCTTTGTACATAGGGTAGTTGCTTACATACACGATTATTTAATTAGGATAGACTCCTGGAAGTGTACTGGGTCAAATGGCAGAAGAACATTTAAAGCTCCAATATAACTGGCAGAATTGCTTTCCAGAATGGTGAACCCAGCCAGGTTTTTGTTTTTATGTAGCCTCGACTTTTAAAGGCTCACTTTAAAGGCTCACTTAATTTCAGCCAGAGTCTAAACTCATAAGCTGCTGGTAATTTGTATCCAGGCTTCGTTTCATGGGTCATAATAATAACATAGGAAGCAAGGTGAACTCATGCACACAATGGGGGTGAGGCAAGTAAGGTGGCTACGATGCAAACTTAAAGGAGGCCCTTGCACGACCTGAGAGGGAGTGCCTCCTTACGTTTTGTGCTTTACTTGACTCTCGGTAAAGATCAGAATGCCAGGGCAGTGTTTCTAGAATAAATCAATACTTATGGTCTCTCCCTCCTCCCTGGAAGAATGAAGATCTAGGGACTTCCCTGGCGGTCCAGTGGTTAAGACTCTGTGCTCCCAATGTAGGGGGGCATGGGTTTGATCCCTGGTTGGGGACCTAAGATCCTGCAGGCCACACTGTGTGGCCAGAAAAAGAAAAAGAATAAAGATCTAGCCTATCTATACCACAGGCCCCTGGACAAATGCTGGCTCAAGCTCTAGGAGGGTAAACTGATAACATCAGAAACAAAGTACCGTTATCATATTGCTTTGTCTTGCTAAAGAATTCAAATTTACTCTGAAGGTAGAGAGGATCTAATAGTTTCAGCTGATTTCCATTTTGGAGAGATGACACTGGTGGCAGGATGGCAGGAGGATGGGAAAGTGCTACAGGGGGGACAGAGAAAGTCATCCAGTGTGTCTGCTTTAGACCAGATGAGAGATGGTGAGAGCCGGAACCAGGATATGAGTAGGATGAAATGAACAGGGATGGGGAAGATGGATGAGAGCTTTAAGGAGGTAGAATTGTCAGAATTAGACTGGGTGAAAGTCTAGCAGGTATTGGGATGGTATAACTGGGTAGAGGGTGGTACCAGGGAAGGGAGAGCAGGAAGAGAAGCACGGTTGGGGGAAAAGATGATGATTTTAGTATGAGCATGTGGACCTGGATGTGCCTGCAAGATACCAGGAGATGGTTGTCCAGTTGACAGGAAGGCCTACAGGTCCGCAGCTCGGGAGGGAATTCGGGCCTGGAGACGTAGTTGTAAAGAGAGTCCTCCTAGGGCTTCCCTGGTGGCGCAGTGGTTGAGAGTCCGCCTTCCAATGCAGGGGACACGGGTTCGTGCCCCGGTCCGGGAGGATCCCACATGCCGCGGAGCGGCTGGGCCCGTGAGCCATGGCCGCTGAGCCTGCGCGTCCGGAGCCTGTGCTCCGCAACAGGAGAGGCCCCAACAGTGAGAGGCCTGAGTACCGCAAAAAAAAAAAAAAAAAAGTTCTCCTAGGTGGTGGTGGATGAGGTGACCCAAAGACAGTGTGTAGCGTAAAATAAGAGCAGGACAAAGGACAGAGCCTTGGGGACAGACAACATTTAAGGAGAGGTTGGAGGAAGAGGACTCGGTGAAGGAAGCTGAAAACGAGGGACCAGAGAAGTAGATGCAGCGCTGGAATCGAGAGGTATCAAGAGGCAAAGGGAGCACCTTTGGGACAGTTATCAGTTGCTTGTTACGGGGCAGGCACTGCCCTGGGCAACGGGTGCCTCGCCAATGACTGAATCAGATACAGTCTCTGCCTGCAAGAGGCTTACAGACCAGAGAAGTGTTCCAGTGCTGTGTCAAGGGTTTCCAGAAGGAGGGAGCGATCAACAGGGTCAGATACCACCAGAGTAAAAATCAGTTAGGCAGAGGGCCAAGATGTGAGCGGGCCAAGAGATACGGTATGAAGAGCCATTAACAACCTCAGCAAGAAGAGACGGGTGGTGGTGTGTTAAGAAGAGAAAACGGAGTGAATGTGGTTCACTCTTAACAAGAAACCTGGCTGTGAACTGGGAGACTGAGACTAGAGAAGACGAGAGGGAGAGACAGGCAAGAGCTTCCAGGCAAGGGGAGACGAGCGGGTGCAGGTGATGAAGGGCAGAGGCCGGGAGGGAGGCAGTGATCACGCACGAGGCACTGCTGTCACATCCTGTCCTGAGAAAGCGCAAGCCTCTGGCTTATGGACGGCATCTCTCTGATTGCCCTAAACACCGTGGAATGTGATTTCCTCTTAAGTTACTAGTGTTCTCTCTGCATCTCATCCCTTCATTCTCCAGAGAGTTTGCTGGAACTTTGAGTCTCCACCTGGTGCTTCTCTCTCATCTGGTATGAGCTGCCCCTCATACTGATGGCTTCCTGCGCCTCTGCTGGGCTGCTCCCATGCTTATGACACCCGTCTCTTCCCACTTCCTCTGGCTCAAGTCTTTTCCTCCTCTAATACTTAGCACAGATGTCACCTTCTCTGAGGAGCCTTCCTTGGCCCTCCCCTACCCCTGCCTCTCAAGTCTCAGGTAACTTTCTTCCGAAATTCCACGGCCCCTGATCGGTCCTATCTCAGAGGACTAATCATTCAGCATTACCACTTTTCTTCATCTGTCTCAGCTTCTAGACTGTGAGCCCCTTGCGGACTGTCTGCTCAGGTAGCCATAACAAAACACCACAGCCTGGGTGGCTTAAACAACAGACATTCATTTTCTCATAGTCCTGGAGGCTAGAAGGCCATGACCAAGGTGCTGGCAAATTCGATTTCTGGTAGGGATTCTCTTCCTGCCTTGTAGATGCCACCTTCTCACATGGCCTTTCCTTTGTGCTCGTCAATGCGGAGTGGGGTAGTGGGGGAGGATCCAGGTGTCTTTTCCTCTCCTTATGAGGACACCAGTCCTACTGGGTCTGGGGCCCACCCTCATGATCTCATTTAACCTTAAGTACCTCCCTAAAGGCCCTATCTCCAAATACAGTCACACAAAGAGTTAGGGGACTATATGAATTGGGGAGGGGCACAATTCAGTTCAGAACAAGGGCTCAACCAGCACATTTATTCTTGTCTCCCCAGGTTCAAGTACAATATCTGGTAGATAGTAGATGCTCAAGAAATGTTGGGCATGAATAAATGAGTGACTCCTAACCCTTGCTATTCCTGTACTTCACTCACTCATTCCTTCAGTCATTCATTCATTCAACAAATATGTGTTGACCACACTGCCCCAGGCACTGGAGGCAACGGAGAGGAACGTGGACCTCACTCCTTCCCGTGTCGTGCTGACAGTTTAGTGGGGGTGACAGACCTTAATCCAATAATTTTTACAGAATGTCAGAATATCAAAGACTTTAGAAAGCCCCTCCTTTTAAAGATGAGGAGAGAAAGGCCCAGAAAGGTATGGAACTCATGCCACCCCGCGTACCCTCAGACTTCCGCGTCCCCTGTTTCTCTACTTCCTGTGCCCTACTATGACCACCATAAAATGAGAACAGGAAGTTCTATTCATGGATGTGAAAGTCAGGTTGAACCATATGAGAATGTTTTGATACTTCAAAAACAGTGGAATATCAGCCATTTCCCGTGGTTCTAGCTAACATTTTCTTGTTTAATTCTTACAGTGACCCCCTAAGGTTAGTATTATTCCCCCATTTTATGGGAAACTGGGAAACAGAAAGATCAAGAAACCCACCCAAGGTTAACAGCTAGTTGGTGGCCACCCTAGGATTCAAACTGAAGTCTGAATGGTGCCAAATCAGTGACGCTTCCAATACCAAGAGCAGCCTCGTTAAAGAAATCTAACTTCCAACAAGTGATTGTAACTTGTGATTTCTGTGACATTGGGATCTGTGACCCCCTGTTCTAGGCCTGGTCTCCTCCCCATTCCTTGGGTGAGAGGGCGGGAGGTCACTAGGCTGAGAAGTCACCCAGCAACTTCTCATTCCCAAACGCATCACAGGCTCCTTGATGTACATACGCTTTGTTTTGTTTTGTTTAACAGCTGGTGTATTTAATTAGTGATGGGAATTCCACTCATAAGACATTTATTGCAAGTCTAAAATGTTCAAAGCCATATAGGTACATTGTGAATAGGATATGATCACTAAACAAAGGTTGCTCATAAAGCAGGTGGTGTTGGTATTAGGGACAGATATTGATCTACAAGTTAGAAAGTAGAATGTTCTATAACGTATGGGAAAAATACAACCTGAGAATTCTGATAAAGAGAATAGGTGGGGAAAATTCAGAGCTTTAAACTAAAAAAAAAAAAAAAAAAAGTAATGCAGTGTCTTCGAATGGGAAGGCATAGAGAATTTATGTTCAGACATACGAACAAGGAAAAAGGGATGATCTAGGTCGAGATTTTACCTGAAAAGCAGGTGGACAAACATGCTCCTACTGTGCCCTCTTGTCTCCCTGGGAGGGCCACAGCAGGCCAGGTCTGCGAGTTGAGGACCCATCAGCTTGGTGGGAACCTGGGTCTGTCATGGTGGCGAGAAGAAGGCTTGATCAGAGGAACCCAAGATAACACAGAAGCCACATCCAAGCTGGGCTGGTCCCACCCACACCAGACACAGCCTTCTGGGTCCAGGTGACTCAGGTCTGCCACAGGTATGCAGACTTCAGGTGTCAAGGAGTATTCACACTCTGGATTAGTCAGGGTTCTCCAGAGAAGTAGAACCAATAGGATATATATAATACCTATTTCTCTCTCTCTCTCTCTCTCTATCTTACCCACACATATGTGTATTGTGTAACATATATATAGTGTAATATGTGTGTGTGTGTGTGTGTGTGTGTGTGTGGTGTGTGTATGGAGAGATAGGGGGAGGAGGATTTATTTAAAGAATTGGTTCACATGATTGTGTGGGCCACCAAGTCTGAAATTTATGGGGCAGGCAGGCTGGAAATTCCAGAGGGAATTGATGTTACAGCTCTAATCTGAAGGTAGTCTGGGCTTCCCTGGTGGCGCAGTGGTTGAGAGTCCGCCTGCCACTGCAGGGGACATGGGTTCGTGCCCTGGTCCGGGAAAATCCCACATGCCGCGGAGCGGCTGGGCCTGTGAGCCATGGCCGCTGAGCCTGCGCGTCCGGAGCCTGTGCTCCGCAACGGGAGAGGCCACAGCAGTGAGAGGCCCGTGTACCGCAAAAAAAAAAAAAAAAAAAAAAATTAAGGTAGTCTGCAGGGAGAATTCCCTCTTCCTCAGAGGACCTTAGGAGAAAAGACTGAGTTGATTAGGTGAGACCTACCCACATTACGAAGGGTAGTCTGCTTTATTTAAAGGCTACTGATTTAAATGTTAATTACATCTTAAGAATAGCTTCACAGCTACATCTTAAGAATAGCTTCACAGCAACATCTAGGCTGGCATTTAACTAAAAACTGGTACCATAGCCTAACCAAGTTGACACCGAAAATTACCTATCACACCTTCTTAGAGGCAGTGGTTTGACAAAGAGATTGTTGGTTACCCCAAAATCCACTTAGTGAGGAATCAAAGGAAATAAACTATTTATACTTGAGGGAAAATACACAATACTGACTCATGATGTGGACGAATGCACAGCCTCTATAGCAATTCAAGAAGTGCAATGTAAATAACATTATGATAACATAAATAAATACAATAAATACAAATTAAATGCACGCACACACACCCCATGCTGGCGGGTCCAGGGGAACACAAAACCGTCTTTGTGGGGCCCTGACAGTGGACTGACCCTTTCCACATCACCATCTGCCAACAGGACTAGAGCTGTAAAGTACGTCTGAGGGATGATGCTTCTGGAACAGACTTGAAAGGTCTCAAAGCTGCCCTGTGGCCCAATCCCTTATTTCATGGCAGAGGAAACAGACTTGGAGAGAGGAGGAACGTGCCGTGTTCCCTCATCAGTCAGAAAAGCCGGGGCTCCCGGCAGTGTGCCAGCCCCCTAACTGCCCAGTGCCCTCCGTGCCACGATAGGTCACTGCCTCAAAGACCTGTGCAGAAGAGCAGGGTGTGCAAACGTCACAGCAGCGTCACTTGGGTGGAAAACCAAGACACTAGCCCATGTTCAACCCTAGCTCAGTGGCAGAGGGAGCGCAGCTGGTCTGGCACGGGTCTCCTCTCCCTTCTGCTGCCCAACCAGCTTGGCCACACCGAGCAAGTCCCATCTCATGGCCTTTGTCCCTGCTGTGCCTCTGCCTGGACCACTCTTTTCCAGAATCGGCAGGTCGTTCTCTCACCTCCCTCAGGCCTCTGCTAGGTTGTCACCCTCTCAGGGATGTGTTCCCTGGCCACCGATATAAAACAACCCCCCCAGCGGCCCATTCCCTAACCCCTAACCCTGCTTACCATCACAGCCCCGAATTTTGTTCCCATAAGGTAAGATGGAGCCCTGGATGTGTGTCCGTGAGGATTTCCTTCGAAGTCTTGGCTTGGGCACGAACAGTTACGGGCAACCCCAAGAATCCGTCACCAAAGCTCCCAAGCTAGAGGGACCAAGTCAGGCTCAAACCGAAAGAGTGCCTGGCTTTGGGACCTGCCACTGCCACGTTCTCACACCGTGACTTTGGACAAGTTGCTGAATATCTTCAAGTCTGCCCCTTCCATAGAGCGGAGTCAATTATGTCTGTCACCTCAGGGTTACTGTAAGGATCGTGTGGACCAATGCATGTCAAAGAACTTTGACGGTAAAGCTTGAAAACCCATAAAGATGCTGGGCCTCATTTATGCAGTCCTATGGCGGACACAGGTCAGAAAGGCCAGTGTAGACCCTCATCCACCAGGAGCCCCGTAGAGGTGCCTTTGCTTTGAGGACAGTTATACTCCACACATCACCCAGTGATACTCCCTGATTTGCCAACATGGGGGTCCTGCCCAGGGGAAGGAGACCACTTCAGGGTGTCTTGCCCTGTCTGAACTCACACTGAACTCATATGCTATTGACATGATGGGACCCAATAACGTTCCTAAGTCGTCTGTGTAATCAAAGTTCTAGAACATGGCCAGGAATCAACCTGGAACTTAACCTCAGCAGTTGCCGCGATACTCTTTTTTTCTTCTTTGTGAATCTCAAGAAAGCGGCTTTCCGTCTCCAGTTTTCTGGCTTCTCTCCTAGTTTCCAGGTTTTCTCTGCTGCAGGATCCTTAAGTTTCTTGAGCTGTAATTCATCTGGGTCTGTAGGCTTGAGTTCCGTTTAAAAAGCTAGAGCAGTTGTTCTCTATGTTGGCTGAGGAGGTCTGCAAGCTGTTGATCGCTGGGTCCCACCCTTGGTCTGCGGTGTGGCCTGGGAGTTTTTAAGTCTCTCAAGTGAACCCAATGTGTGATCAAGGCTGAGAAACACTAAGTGAGATTATCTCAGGTTATCATTTTCACCACGCTGGTCAGCCGCTAATTCTTTTCACTCTTCCCTTCCCAATTTGAAGACCATTCTCTTTGATGGAGAGTAGCAAAGTAAAATTGGATTCTGTTAGCAGAATTACTGTCTTATTGTAATTGTTCACATTGCTCCATCTTTTCCAAGCAGTACTTCCTTCTACTGACTGTCCTGGTTCAGAATCCAACTTTAAAGAATTCTGCTTGTCTTTAGCACCTTTTTTGAGCCTTGCCTCATTTACACCTTGGTCTTCATGCCATATTGCTTATGGACCCATTCATCTCTTTGGAATGCACCTGTGGGTTTGTGTTTCTCCTTCCATATTTTGTATATATCTTAGTAAAGTCTGAGCTCTGCAAACCATTAGGAGCTGGGGCCACAGAGATGTATGAGATAGAGTCCCTCCGACATAGAGTGCACAGGGAAGTGGTGGGCTGATCAGAAAGCCCCCGCTGTGCAGGATGGAGCACATTCTGATGAAGGTATTGACTTCAGAGGGAAGGAGGGAAGCCCAGGAATTCTTCCCGGAGGAGGTGATATTGATCTGGGTGTGCAAGGCATCGTCTGGGTAAGAAAGTGTACGAAGACTAGTGGAAAGGACCTTCCAGATAGATGGGACAGCAGGAGCAAAGGCATGGGGCATGGGGGGTATAACTGGCAGCTGCAAGAAGAGGGGGGCAGAGAGGGAGCTGCGGCTGGGGAGGTGGGCAGGAGGCTTATTATAGGCCTTGTATGCCTAAGTTGTATAGATTTCACTTTGAGGGTGAAGGGTTTTAAGAGGGGAAGTGGCATGATTGTGATTCCCATACCATGCTGTTGGTGTGATGGTGGATTAGAGTAGGGTGAGACCAGAGGCGAGGAAGTCTTCTCCCTCCCATGGGAGAGATGATGGGCAGAGGGGGTGGGAAAGGAGAGGCCAGGATATGGAGAGAGGCCATGAGGGGGAAGCTCATCCAGGACTGGCTGAGCGCCTGGGGTGGGCGAGGCTGGCCGAGCCGGGAGGGCAGCCCTATGAACAGATACACCTCCAAGCAGTGCAGCTAGGGCTGCACATGCCCCACTGCTCTCCATGGCCCTGGATGGGGGTGTGAAGGAGGATGACATCCAGGTGATTTGGACCCACATTCAGGGTTTCTCTCCTTGGCTATTCATATGCCAAGAAAGCAAGAACATTTCATGAGCAGGTTCTTTCTTTCTTCTTTTTTTTTTGTTTGGATTTTTAAAAAAATTGAAGTGTAGTTGAGGTACAATATTACATAAGTTACAAGTGTACAGTATAGTGGTTCACAATTTTTAAAGGTTATACCCAATTTATAGTTACTATAAAATATTGGCTATAGTCCCTGTGTTATACAATATATCCTTGTAGCTTATTTATTTTATACGTAGTAGTTTGTACATCTTAATCCCCTACCCCTATCTTTCCCCTCCTCCCTTCCCTCTCCCCTCTGGTAACCACTAGTTTGTTCTCTATATCTGTGAGTCTGTTTCTTTTTTGTTATATTTAGTAGTTTGTTTTATTTTTTAGATTCCACATATAAGTGGTATACAGTATTTTTCTTTCTCTGTCTGACTTATTTTACTAAGTATAATGCCCTCCAAGTCCATCCATGTCACTGCAAATGGCCTTATTTCATTCTTTCTTTATGGCTGAGTAATATTCTGTTGTATATATAGACCACATCTTCTTTATCCATTCATCTGTTGATAGACACTTAGGTTGCTTCCGTATCTTGGCAACTGTAAATAATGCTGCTATGAACAATGGGGTGCATGTATCTTTTTGAATTAATGTTTTTTGTTTTTTTGGATATATGCCCAGGGGTGGAATTGCTGGGTCATATGGTTCATTAGCTAGCTCTTGCTTTCTTGTCAAAATTAAGTTCTCTACCTTCAGAGGTGAAATAATCAGCAAAGTGAAGTATAACTTATCAAGTGCTCTGCTATTGGCTGAATGAGACTTCCGGCAGATCCCTTGTTTCTCACACTCCCCCATCCCTGTTTTATCTAACCTCTGGGAGATGTTCTGAGAAAACATCATCCACTTACAAACTGATGAGGACAGCACAGCAAGGAAACATCAAGAAGAAGAACCATAGGTCAGAACTTTTCCTTTTCTCCAAGAGGATAGAAAAAACATATCAATAGATGTTCAAAAAATGTACACCCGCTGTTCATTCTAAAAAGCTGTCTCAAATGTCATCCTGTATCATCATAACTTGGGACATGTCAATTCCTTCTTCATAACTTTCCAGGGACTCATTCAATAAATGCACTCGTTTCATCAGTGAGTGGCCACCAGTTTTCTGCAAGGTCCATGCTGGCTTCTCTGTGAGGGGAAAGGTAAGGTTGGATGTTCTGCATGTAACCCACATTCCAGGCAATGGGAGCCAGGTCTTCCATCGAGACACTGTGGCCAACCTAGCCTCTCACCCTTGGAACCAGAGCCTCTGGATTTGCCTCCTGGCTCCTTCACTTTTACAAGTTATTCAAACCCTCTGTGTCTTAGTTTCCTCGTGTATAAAATGGGGACAGTGGCAAAGCATACCTCACAGGGTTGTTCTGAACACTAACCCAAGTTAATACATGTAATATAGGTAGCGTGATAACTGGCAGAGCGCTCAGGCAGTGTTAGTTATTCCTATTATCTGATGTGTGTCACACTTCATTTCAAGGTTAATAATCATACCTCGGCTGGTAAAAAGATGCTGATGACGGGAAAAATATTTGAAGATGTATTGTAACTTGAGTTAAAAGCAATATTTGGAGATATATTATAACTTGTGTTAAAAGCAAGTTACAGTATTTCTCTCTCAGGAGTGTAAGGATATACTCAGGATGGCACAGGTTATTTCTTAGTGGTTTTCAGCCTCTCCTTTATGTTTAAATCTATTTTTCAAAAAGTTTTAACATGGGCATGTAAACAGAAAAAAAGTTATTTTAAAATATACAATAAAACAATAACAATATTATATACAACAACAATAAAAAAAAAGACTTTAAGGGAGTTCCCTGGAGGTCAAGTGGTTAGGACTTGGGACTTTCACTGCTGTGGCCCAGGGTTCAATCCCTGGTCCGGGAACTAAGATCCTGCAAGCCGTGTGGTGAGGCCAAAAAAAAAAGACTTTAAGTATCTTATTTATCAGTTTTTTCTAAGCTAGAATCTAAGCTTCATGACGGCAAAGGCAGTGACATCTCAGAATTTGACAAACCTCCCTTTAGTCAGTGCCCAGTTCTGTTTCAGCCGGGCCCAAAGCCACAGTAAGACCAGGGCCAAACCTGATTTTCATTCCTGCCCTCTCTTTTGGTCCCTCCTGGCTCTCTTTCCTGGTGCCTGTCCAAGGCGCTGATCCCTTCCTTCATTCACGAACATGTGCTGGGAGTCCACAGGGGCCCAGCACTGTGCAAAGTGCTGACGATGAAGAGGACTCTGCCCTTGGTGGCCTGTGATCTCATCCTGCCCCTCCTGACCACCTGCCCGTTGCCCAACAGGCCGCCCTCCCTGTAATCTTAGCCCTTCCCACCCCCTGGGACCTGCCCCCGCACACCTGTCCCTGCTCCGCTTTGCCGCGGATGACATAATCCCTATGCATCAGCCCTGACGTGTCCCTGGGCATCAGTCTGGTCCTGACCGAAAACAGCGCCGCACTCAAAAGGGCTTAAGCAATCATTGAACAAAGGGACTGCTCGCAGAGCTGTGCAGAGGGTTCAGGGAAGCACCCAGGCAGGTGGCTGCCCCCCAAGCACTAGGAACAGAAGGAAGCCATGATGACCCACAGGCCTGAAGGGTAAATTGTGTTATTGGAGCTTATCGACGATACTGTGATTACCTGTAATCACAGAGCAACACAGACATTGCTAGTCCCTGGCATCAAAGCAGAGAGAGGAGGAATAAACACTCTGTGTTTCATCTCCTGCCAGTGCCCATTTGGCCGAATCCCTAAGCCCGGGGGCAAGGACGCCCAAGTGATACAGTCCACCTGGCAATGTGTTCCTCTCCGTACTGACAGCTTCATGGTAGATCCAGGTTAAGAATGCCATCAATTTCAGTGGGGGAGATAGTTTAGGTTAGACTTTTTCAAATCAGGCCTACTGAGTAATTAATCCTCCAATTCCTCTTCCTGTGGGTCCTGCGAAAATGCTCATCAAAAAGCTAAATTAGGGCTTCCCTGGTGGCACAGTGGTTGAGAGTCCGCCTGCCGATGCAGGGGACACGGGTTTGTGCCCCGGTCCGGGAGGATCCCACATGCCGTGGAGCGGCTAGGCCCGTGAGCCATGGCCGCTGAGCCTGCGCGTCCGGAGCCTGTGCTCCGTAACGGGAGAGGCCACAACAGTGAGAGGCCTGCGTACCACCAAAAAAAAAAAAAAAAAGCTAAATTAATGCATTGCAGCTTCATAGTTGTTTTTTTTTTTTTCTTTCACATTTTATTCTGGTTAGATTTGAAGCAAATCTGGAGGGTGAGGGATGCTTTGTTGATTTGAGTACCTAGACTCTCTAGAACACTTTTATTTTTAATTTTCATGGTAAGCCTCAAAGACAGAGACCAGGAGCACACAAAGATGCCCTCACTGGCCAGAGGTACCCACACACCATCCTAAGGGGGTCTCTTCCCCACACCTCGGTTGCAGTGATTTCAGCAGCACCCCAACCCCTGGCCAAGGGGCGGGAAGCAGAGGGTGGGACAAGAGTAAGGGGGAGCTGGAAAGGAGGAGAAGGGAGGTGGCTCCCGGCTCCAGTGGGAGAGAGAGAGGAGGTGGGCGGCCATGGGGACCCCAGCTTCCTCCATTCCATCCACCAGCAGTGTAGCTCTGCCTGATTCACTAGTCCCAGTTCTTCCCCTGGGCCGCTGCCTTTGCTGCCAGCACAATGATTTCCTTCCTTTAGGAGGAATCTTCCTTATTGGCTCAGAAACGACAATGGCTCCTCCCATTTGCGTTTCCACCTTAGAGTTTGAAAAGCACACGCACGATCTCATTGGCCCCTCACACCCCTGGTCAGGTCACAGAGCTTCACCTTTAATCAGGCGAGAAAACCGAGTCTCAGGGAAATAAGATGCCCAGAGGCACAGAGTAGGCAGGTCAGTGGAGGGCAGAGCTCTGTTTTTCTGTCTCCCAGACATATATCCCCCCCACCCCAAAGGATAAGGAATTTCATCAGGAAAGCAGATAGCAAAGGACTTTAAAGGTGGACGGAGCCAGTTATAAGGAAGGAAACTGTGTGTTGAGGATGAAGGCATCAGGGCCGTGGCTCTCAAAGTACTGTCTGCTGACCACCGGTAGAAGCAGCAACTGGGAACTCATTAGAGATGCAGATTCTTAGACCTCAGCACAGACCTACTAAATCAGAAGCTATGGGGCAAAGAGAGGTTCAGGAACCTAGGTTTGAACCAGCCCTCTAGGAGATGCTGATGCAGGCCAAAGTGTGGGAAATGTGCATTGAAAGGAAGAAGTGTGTGTGTGTGTTACCCGGGAGAGCACACACACTGGTGTTGGAACCAGGAGGAACTAGGAGAGCAGTTCATTGTTTCTGTGGGTTTTAGAGTTGGTGATGATGGGTAAATGAAGGCCGTGCACTGATTGAAACAGCAAAAGACTGGCAGCAACTCACATGTCCACCAATAGAGGACTGAGTGTGTGAGCGACGGTGCATCCGTGCAATGGAACACTGTGCAGTGCGAAACAGAATATGAGGCTTAGGACATTTTGCTATGGGAAAAAAATCCAAGTCATATATAAAGAAAGAAAGAAAAAGTATAAGAGTTTATATAATATGTAAACTTTGTGTATAAAAATAGGAGACCCTTTGTGACAACGTGGATGACAAATACTGTGTGATCTCACTTCTATGTGGGATCTGAAAAAACGAACTTGTAGACACAAGAGAACAGACAGGTGGTTGCCACAGGTGGGGATAGGGTGTGGGTGAAATGGGTGAAGGGGATCAAAAGGTACGAGCTTCCAGTTATAAGATAAATAAGTCCTGAGGAGGTAATGCACAGCATGGTGACATAGTCAGCAACACTGTATTGTATATTTGAAAGCTGCTAAGAGAGTAGCTCAAAGTTTCTCATCACAAGGAAAAAACAAATCTGTGACTATGTAAGGTGATGATGTTAACTAGATTTATTGCAGTGATAATTTTACCGCAAAGTATGCACGTATCAAATCATCATGTTGTACACCTAAAACTAAGACAATGTTATGTGTTAATTATATTTCAGTGAAACTGGAAAAAAGTAGGAGATCTAAGAATATATATTTGTATTTACTTGTACCTACAAGATACTCTGGACAGATAGACCAGAAACCAATAAGAGAGGTACCAGAGGATGGGGGAATGGGATGGGTGGAGGCACAGGTAAGAGGCCAACTTTTCACTGTATTTCTGTTTTAAAAAATTGTCAAACCCTGCAAATATAATGCCTATTTAGAAAAAGTGAAAATAAATTAAAATGGCCCTAGATGCTATTCAGAAGCAGAAGCACAAGAAACTGCCTCCCAGGGAGCCAGGATGATTGGCATTTGACCCAAGGGCAAGTCCATGCTCCCTCCACAGGATGGGCCAGCAGAGGCCAAGGGAGCTGGGCTCAGCCCACACCCGCCGCCTCTCTCCTCTAGCTCCAACCTGCCCAAAATGGCCGAGGAACTTTGGGTGAGTTAGACTTATTAGTAAGCCCAGGACCAGCAGTTCTCAGCCTTGGTTACACATTAAAATCATCTGGGAAGCTTTTAAAAACACCAATGTCCAGGCCCTATTCCCAGACCACACAAATCAGCACCTCTAAGATGGGGCCTGGATGTTGGTATTTTTAAAGTCCCTCATTCACACTCCTAAACCCCTGTCTTGGACCTTCTGGGTCAGTTCATTTATCCAGAAAGCTGGAGGAAGAGAGGATTTCCATCAGCTTTAAAGAAGAAATAACACATCCCATCAAACTTGTCAAGATCAAGTCTGAATGCAAATGGGTTTTATCTGGCTTAATTAGGTTATGTGATCAACCTGTTTTCTCCCCCTCTGCAGCCCAGTTCTTAAACGCAGCCCTGATATTACCAAATCGCCACTGACAAAGTCAGAACAGCTCCTGAGGATAGATGACCACGATTTCAGCATGAGGCCTGGCTTTGGAGGTATGAAACACGCACTGTGGGGGCTTGTCTTCTTTCTACAGGTCCTTCTCTCTGTCTGTGGGCAGAAGTCAAGCCAAGGGTCCGCTCAACGTCGCTCCCTGCATTCAAGTCTGCCTTGGTTGTGCTTGGTGAACAAGGCCCCTGAGCCCCCAGCATCATCTGAGCACCTCCCCTGGCCGGCCTGCCCTGGGCTCTGCTGAACGCATTCTTGGGAGGCGGCTGCTGGTTGGTGGCCAGGCCAGCCCAGCCGAGCTGTGCTCGGGCCACTGCTGACAGGGATGGCTCAGCATCGGGGAGCCCAGCAGCTGGCTGTGAGGACGGCAATGGGAAGACAGGGCAGCTGCATCCCAAAGCTGCCTCCCGAAAATGCTCGGAAAGCACGATCTTGGACTAAATTTGTTCTCGTCTGGGAGCTGGCAGACAGAACTCTGGGTCCACATCCAAGGGCAGAGTGTGGTCTGCTGGGTTTAATTAAATGAAAGTAGTTAGAGAAAATAATGATTTAGTGCTGAGGGATGCCAAAGCCCTCTGAAGCTTAGCCTGCAGCTGCCAGGTTTCAGCTTTCTTAGTGTCAAATAGGGTTTTCATCGTTATGGGTTTTTTCCCTGGAAAAAAAAATATTTATTTCAGAAATCATTCTCATGCCTTTTATTTCTTCCAGTCACCTTTGCCTAAAGAATAAACAGGTTCTGGAAGGGAGTTTCTGTCCAGTCCATAATCAGCTGCTGTTGGATCCAAACCCACCTTTTTACTCTGTGATGATCTAAGTGTGTTCCATGCCTGCCCTACACGCCTGAAAGCAGGGAGGAAAAGAGGCAACAGTTTACTTTCCTTATAATACTTTCTTTCTCTTTATGAATATTGTGTTTATGGCCTATAAACACCCTCCCCCAAATCTAATGTTTTCATATCCATCCCAGTGTATCACATCCCCCATGGAAGCTACTCCATCATGTAGCAAAGAAGCAGATCTGTGGGCTTGGCTAATGTTTTGAATATGACTTTGGGCACTGATTTACCAAGCAATGCCTTTCTTATGGCCAGAGACATTGGCTTCCAAGATGAAAGAGGGTACAAAACCAGGAGGTAAATATAAAAATATAAAATGTGTGACCTCATGCCGAGGAGTAACTCCTTAGATGGGACCTGACTTTGATTTAGGTCTTCATTGTCCCCTTAGATGAGCATGTGTAACAAAAGACAGATGCTTTATATTAATCTAATTGTTTCAGAATCACCTGGATGATTCAGACCAAAAACATTTCTTTTCACCTTAGTTGGAATATTCTAGGGAGCCAGCCCATGACTCCACCCTTTTATCTCTGGTTATCCTGGCATGTGGGACACCAAACCTTCAAATCTGACAAGACACGGAGGTTCCAGGGGAAATGCTCCTTACGCCTGTCTCATTCACAGTCAGAGTTCAAGTGAAAAGAATAAATGCTCTTGCTGTGCCCTGTCCCCAGGCCCGGCCATTCCTGTTGGCGTGGATGTGCAGGTGGAGAGCTTGGACAGCATCTCAGAGGTCGACATGGTAAGTGCTTCTCTAACCAGAGCTGCAGACAGGGAGATTCCCACAGGGCCTATGCCGGGCCAGGAGCTCCACACACCAGAATTCACCAGGCTCATAACTCCCCAGGTGGTGGGAATTCCCACACTCGTTTTACAGTTCAGGGAGGTTGAGACACTTGCTCAAAGCTACACAATTGGTATGAAACAGAGCCAGATGACAAACATGATCTTCCCTGCCCCAGTGTCCAGGGTCTTGCCACTGGGATTGTTCTCCGGGCAAAGGCTCTCCAACACAAACAGCAGGGTCCAAGGATCCAGATATATGCTACTGCTGTGGATTCTGTGTCTGGCTGTGAAAATGCAGACAAAGGAAAAGTTTGCTTTGTTTTTCCTTTTTAGTGGGCTTAGATAAAAGATAGAACATTCCACAGCTCCTTGACTTACAGGACTTTGTAGGGCCTTATCTTAGTTTCGGTTCCCCAAGAAGCAGACCTGAGACAAGCATTCCAGCACAAGCAGTTTATTGCAGGCGATCCCGGGAAACACAAGAGGCTGGGGACAGGGGAAGGGAAGGAAGCAGAAAGGGCCATGCCATCCAACCAGATCTACGTGAGACTCGGTCCCTTGGGGGTACTCCGAGTGAGCAAAGAACTCACCTCAGCGTTGTCGCAGCTGAGGGGCCGGGAGCTGGGTTACTTATCCATCTCCCAACCCTTCCCCCAGCTCCACTCCCTGGCTGAGGGCTGCTTCCAGAGGCTTGAACTGTCTGGCATTTGGGGCTGGCCCTGTGCGTGGGCTGGGAGCCCTCAGGCTGTGGGTCTCATTGCCGGCGGTAGCAGCCTTTGCCCAGCGGAGGCAAGTGTCAGAGGATGGAGTGGGGCTCAGGTCCCCGCTCTGTAGAGCCTCTTGCTGAGTCCCCCTGCCCCAAGCAGGGTTCGAGAGCCTCCTGCGGCAGCAAACCCCAGGGACTAGAAGCAAGGCCTTCCCGGGCTCAGTTTCCTCCCCAGCCTGGGGTACAGAGGGTCCTGCCATCACCCAGGTGTTCAGTGGGTGGGGTCTCCCTCTCTGCCCTCGCCCCCCAGGACTTCACGATGACCCTCTACCTGCGGCACTACTGGAAGGACGAGAGGCTGTCCTTCCCGAGCACCAAAAACCTCAGCATGACGTTTGACGGCCGGCTGGTGAAGAAGATCTGGGTCCCCGACATGTTTTTCGTGCACTCCAAGCGCTCCTTCATCCACGACACCACCACGGACAACGTGATGCTGCGGGTCCAGCCCGACGGCAAAGTGCTCTACAGCCTCAGGTGAGCCCTTTCTGGCCTCCCTCTTTCCCTCGGAGTCCTCTTACTCCCGAAGCTGGGAGGAAGGGAAAACTTTTGTCAACCAAGAACATCACTGGTCCCACCACAGCAGTTTTGCTTTTACCTTTTTTTCTGGCCACGCCACGTGGCTTGTGGGATTTTAGTTCCCCAGCAGGGATGGAACTGGTGCCATCCTGCAGTCGAAGCGGAGTCCTGGTGCCATCCTGCAGTCGAAGCGGAGTCCTAACCATGGACCGCCAGGGAATTCTGCTTTTTGGCTTTGAACAGCTTAGCTTCTAACTTTCCAGGAGCTGCCGACTTTTCAACATCAAGAAAACCTAACTCTACACACGAGTAAACATTTATTTATTTATTTATTTATCTACCTTTGGCTGCGTTGGGTCTTCGTTGCTGCACGTGGGCTCTCTAGCTGTGGCGAAGGGGGGCTACTCTTCATTGGGCTCAGTAGTTGTAGCACGCAGGCTCAGTAATCGTGGCGCATGGGCTTAGTTGCTCCGCAGCATGTGGGATCTTCCTGGACCAGGGCGCGAACCCGTGTCCCCTGCATTGGCAGGCGGATTCTTAACCACTGTGCCACCAGGGAAGCCCCAGAGTAAACATTTTAAAGAATTATTTCGTCTTGCAAATACACTTGGGGAAATTTCTCAGGCTGGTGCTTATGATTTATGCCCTATTCAAGTTCAATTTCAAACGTTTAATGAAAGTTTTATTTCTCTAGTAGGGGTCAGAGAAGTAGCTAACGTATTCTTCTCAAAGACCTGCCTCCTTCAACTCCTCCGATTCCCAATTTCCGATTTGAAATTTTGGTTTAGAAAAAAAATTGTTTACCTCGCCTGGCCAGCTCAGGCTTGTTTTTTGTCCCTTCTCCCTGGTGTTCTCCTTGAGAAACTATGGGGACCCTGGGCCGCTTGATGATTTTAAATGCTATTTTGAGCATCACTTTGAAAACATAAAGAATAAGATCTTCTCACAAGCTTAGATACCTTAGAAATGTTTCTTTCTTTCATTTATTTATTTATTTATTAAAGTATAGCTGATTTACAATATTACATTAGTTTCAGGTGTACAACATAGTGGTTCAATATTTTTATAGTCTATACTCCATTTACAGTTATTAGAAAATATGGGCTCTATTCCCTGTGCTGTGCAGTAGCTTTAGAAATGTTTAATTGCTCATCAAGCACTGACGTGGGGAAGCTTTCCTTAAGCACAGGCATGCAGTGGGGCTTTCCCTGTACGCCCAATTTAGAAACTTGTGGTGCTCGCCTCCCCCTGGGAGGGCGTGTGGAGATGAGCTCAGGCCTTCACAGAGAAGCGACTCAGCTGCTGCCTGAGATTGACTCCTTCTGTGCTGTGCTGATGGTACATTTCAGTTTTACAGACTTGGTTTCGGTAAAGCTGAATCCGCACACCAGTGCCTACGTAGGGGGCGTCTGCGTGGATGCAGTGTATCTTTAGAGTCAGAGATGGCAGTGTCGAAGCTGACTTTCCGCCCCCATCTCCCAAAGGAATATTTATAATAAGCCTTCATTCCTCATGCTGGCTTGGAATCTAAGCAGTTAGATACCAGACTGAGAGCAGGGTCATGCGGTATTCCTCTGCAGGGCCTGAAATACCTCCTCTCACAGGAGTACCCAGGTGGCTCAAGGGTGTGCAACCCCTTCCCCAAGCCATGTTGGGTTGATTCTCCCAGGAGTCCTCACATCTGAGGCAGCTGCCAAGACATCTTCAGCTCAACAACCACCAACAAAATAACCCGATCGAATAACACCAGGGATTCAGAGGACTAGACCAAAACACTAGGTAGCTTGAAAAACCAATCCCATGGCTCTTGAATTCCCAGTCAGCTTCAAGATATGAGAGTCAGTGATTGTGGGAGGAAGAGATGTTTTGGGGGAGAGCTGGGGGCACTGCATGAGCGGGCCTGCAGTGGGACCACGGGGACCACTTGGAGAGCTTGGAGCATGTGTGCCTACAGTTGGGGGACACTGCAGTTAGTGGGCGAGAGAAGAGCTACCTAACCACCTAGGGGCAGAGCCAGGTGGGCTCGGTCTGCATTACCAGGGTTGTTGGGAGTAGTTCAGTGTGTGTGGGATGGACAGTGGGTGAGCCAAGAGCTGGCATGGGAGATGCGGCTGAAGGATGCTGGTGTCCAGTGGTGGGAATGAAGGACACAGGAAAGAAAGTCTCCGCTTCAACTGCATAGCAGGCCCAGAGAGCTTGAAGCCACCCTCACCAGAGAACTGTCCTGCCCCCCCCACCGCCCTCACTTCCGCCCACGTAGGTAGGAGGCGACCAGAGATGGGCAGACACTGACCAGTCAAATGTCAGCTCTGCCTTAGCTGGGGACGGGGAGAAGAAGTCTCAATGTGAATGAAATTTGAAGTGTTGATTAATATCTCGGACCAAAATTCTTTTAATTTCGGAAGCGAAATGTGTTTTGTTACTTCTGAGGGTTTTGACTGCCTGTCACATGAGAGTAAGCAGGAAAATCCCAGGACCTGGCAAGTTTTCATCCAAGACAGGGGATGATCCTCCCACTGGAACAGTTTAAAGGGACTTGTGGGAAGCATAATAATAAACACGGGTGAGATCACACCACACACTGTGCTTGTTCAGTGTGTGGGCTACAAGTGGAAAAGCATCAAGTCAGGGTGCCAAGAACCAGTCTGATGATGTCTGTGGTTCTAAAAACATCTGTTCCTGTACCTACTGATACAGAGAGTAGAGCTATTTAATCCTTTTGTTCACAGCAAAAACTGCCTGCATTTGACATTTCATGTCCCCAAAGTGTGCCACAAGTGTCTCCAAGCTTAGTTCCTAGTTTCTTTCTTGCTGGTGATGCTATCAGGTGTGGTTATCTGGTGATGTGCCCGGAGAAATGGGAGGCTGGCTACTCACTAAGTGTCCAAGTCAGGGGCCAGCCTGACAACCCCCCAAAAACATCCTGTATGTCAGTATTTCTAGGGGAGATGAGATGACCCAGCTGTTAACAATACAGAAACCCTCCCAGAACATGACCATTCCAACACTCAAATGGAACGAGGAAAATAAGGTGAATATATGGATAATTAATTTCTTCAAGAAAGCTCTTTTCCTTGAAATTTCCATTTACAAGTGAATTTTTTTCTTTTTGGCCGTGAATTATCCAGATAATTTTTACAACTTATACATAACCAATTTTCTGTGGTTGAAGGAAAAATAGTATGTTCACTAGCCAATGACTGTTAATTGTAACCCGCCATGGGATTCCACACTGGGCGGGAGGTCTTTCTTCCATGACTGACAATCTGTATTTGCTTCTTCTCTGATGCAGAATCTTACTTTCCTGTGTAAACTCTGAAGCAAAACCGTTAGATGCCAACAAGTGCTTGCATGTTGATACCGTAAGATCTTCCAGTGTTTTTCCATTACTGTGATCTCCATGGAATTACCCATTAAAAACACCTGCGTCCACTAGTAGACGTTATTATCAATATAGAAATATCAACATTGTAAAAAAAAAAGTGCCGATTTGGCAACTGGCATAAGTACTTCATGAATATTATCTCTAAGACACTGGACACAAATATTGAATATCAATAAAATCAGTAAAAGAAGAATTTGAATGATCTGAAACAGGAGAGCAATAAATGCTCCTATGGTTTAAGGAACCATATCAGATGAGTTGTGATTTCACATTGTTTTATCGAATGAGACCATTGCTTTACTACAATGCTTGCATGTGATAGGAGTTTAGTGCAATCATTGTTTTCCCCACACTGACCCTGGGGTTAAACATAAACACCCAAGAGTACTCCAATGTGGGTATCACACATAAGATGCTTGGTTCTCTAAATCCTGGCACACTGCTTATGAATTACAAGAAGGAGGCAGTTGTATTGGGAGGAAGCAGAGGGCTTTCTGCTTGTTTTATCATTTTGCACTTGTACTTTGCAGCCTCTGCACACTTGGATTTTGTCTTTTTGTTTCTAGGGTTACAGTGACCGCCATGTGCAACATGGACTTCAGCCGGTTTCCCCTGGACACACAAACGTGCTCGCTCGAAATTGAGAGCTGTGAGTAGACTTGTGCCCGGATATCCACACACACATCTGAAGTTACTCTAAACACCTCTGACCCTCAACAGGAGCAGGACGTGTTCCTAATCGTGCCTATGCTTTTAAAATGACTTTTTAGATAGAAGCGAAGTCTGGGGTAAGTTTGAAAATCGGAAACAAATTTGGGACTCAAACCTTCTATTCCCATAACTGACCCTTTTAATGCCCATGGCAATGGCTTTGAACTTTGGTACACACACACACACACACGCACGCACGCACGCACGCACGCACACACACACACACACACACACACGCGCCCTGGAAAGTTAAACACCAGCCCCAGGAAGAGCAAGGCTGCGGCAGCATCCAGGACTAGCCGCTGGCATCTCTAGCTCTCTGCGAACCTGCCCCCATGCCCCAATCTCTGCCAAAACGTTTCCTCTTATGGGCACAGTCTGGACCCTCCCATGACTCCCATTCCTATACTTCTCCCGAACCAACACACACCCACTGCCACGTCTCAGCCTGTGTCAAAGTCCCGTAAGGAGTCATGTTGGCCCAGGGCACCTTGGTAAGCCTCCCCGGGCGGTGGTGGTGCAGCAGGGGTCCCCTGGCTCCAGTCAACCAGGGCCAAGGAGCGCAGGGACGTGGACCCCCACGTAGCAGGGGCCGCGTGGACAGCTCTGCAGGACGCTTAGTATGGGACCAGGGGGAATAAACCCCAGGACCAAGGGGGTGACTGCTTCCTGCACCACGGCTTTCCACCTGCTCTGTCCTTTAATCCTCCCAAGCTCCCTGTGATCTCCATTACACAGAGGAGGGGCGTAACACAGTGAAGGACTAATCGTTGGCTCCAGAACCTTGCTTTCCCCACAATACCCAGGCGGCAGCATCTGTCAGGGTTCCACCAGAGAAGCAGAACCATAGGAGATACACAGGGAGAGAGTTAGTGCAGGGGACCGGAGCGTAGGGCTCGGCGATCACCTGCAAGGCGGGCCATGGGGAAGGGCAGGCTGGGGACTCTCGGGCAGGAGCCCACCCTGCTGCCCACAGGTGGAATGTCTTCTTCCTCTGGGAAACCTCAGGTCCGCTCTTAAGGCTTTTCAACTGATTGGATCAGGCCCACCCAGATTAATCTGGGTCATCGCCTTTACTTCACATGAACTGGTTGTGGATGTCACAACTACAAAGCATCTTCCCAGCAGCACCTGGATTAGTGTCGGATTGAATCACTGGGTTCTTACTATAGCCTGGCCAAGGGGACACGTGAAAGCAGCCATCACACAGGTCAAGGGTTAGAGGCAGAATAAAAGAGGAATAAAATAGAGCCTCAGGGAGCCCCAGAGAGAACTGTTTACACATGAGCAGACTGGACCGGCAACCCCTGAGGGTTTTATCCCAGTTCTGCCCCCACAGCAGGTAGGTCTGCTTGGCTGGGGTAGGTGGTGTGCTCAGCCAGGTGGGCAGGGTGGGGAAGCGTAGCGCCAGAGGGGAAGCAATGCTCAGGGGAATCGCTCTGATTCTACCCCGGGCCGGAGCAACCGGAAGCCTGCAGAGAAGGAACTTGTTCTGCTGCATCTCTTTATGGGTCCTTTCTTGCTGGAATGCAGCCCTTATTACCTGAGAGAGTGTTTAAAGGTATTTGCCGGGCTTCCCTGGTGGCGCAGTGGCTGAGAGTCCGCCTGCCGATGCAGGGGACGCGGGTTCGTGCCCCAGTCCGGGAAGATCCCACATGCCGCTAAAAACAAGAAAAGAACAACAAAGGAACAAAGGTATTTGCCATCAATAATGCATCGTCACCCTTTGAAAGAAGAAAGGTGTAAATCACCCATGGTTTAGAAAGCTGAACCATATGAAATGTTGCCGCTATTTAACCTGCAAACAAATTTTTTAAAAGAGCAAATTGTAGTTTCCGGTCTACAAGTATAGCAATTTCATCTGGTTTGAGGCTGAATTGAGGGGTGAGCGCTTTTGCAGCGATGATGATCATTTAGGCCTGAGGGCTTTGCCCTGATGACTTTTGGAAGGCCGAGGAGAATTAGATTTGCCTTTTTGGATTTACTTTTGCTTCATTTAGACTGCGGTTTGTTTATTCAGACCATCTTATCCCAATCCCCACAGAGCCTCACAGGCTCGTCGTCTTTCCTGGCGTCTGACGCTGTCTCTGTCTTTCCAGATGCCTACACGGAAGACGACCTCATGCTATACTGGAAGAAAGGCAATGACTCTTTAAAGACAGATGAGCGGATCTCACTCTCCCAGTTCCTCATCCAGGAGTTCCACACCACCACCAAACTGGCCTTCTACAGCAGCACAGGTGGGGGCGGGGCTAAGAGAGGGCGGGGCTAAGAGAGGGGCGGGGCATCCTCCATCTCAGAAAGCCTGTGAATTTGTGGTCAAGTGAGCAGAGCCTGTGCCACTTGGATTTGAAACCAAGGATCTGGACTTCTAGATCAGGTCTAGAGGGTGGTGAGCATTGGGTGGGGGTGATTTTTTGATACTTCCAAAGCATCAGAAGTGATAACCTAGAAAATGCTGGTAAGGGCTCCAACATAAACCCCATGGGGAGGTCTGTTTGAGACGACAGCATCGCCAGTTTAGCAGCAGGAATCTCACCCTGATATAACTCCCAGAGCGCCCTCTCCTATGGGCAAGTAGTAGTCCAATTTCAGGTTTATTGTTTTCCGTTCACGTTCTCTTGGCTTCAGCCCCTTTGAGTGCTTCTCTCTTAACCAATCCCCTCCTACCATACGGCTTGCACGACCCTCTTGGTGAGCCACGGTGCAGGAACTACTCGTCATTGGTCATTCTCTGTGGGCAATGTTGTTGCTTTCTGAACCAAGGGCCTGGGCAAGCTTGCCAACCCTCCCCCCCACCCCACCCCCCACCGCCCGACGTTGCCTGAGGGCAGGCGGTGTGGTATTCCTCTTGGCCGCTGAGGTTACAGCTGAGCTTCACTCTCTCCAACCCTTGCCTCTTTCTTGACCAATTACCTTTCAGGCTGATTTTGCTCTAATCTTTATGCAGTT
Organism: Grampus griseus; assembly: GCF_964374135.1. Classification (NCBI taxonomy): domain Eukaryota; kingdom Metazoa; phylum Chordata; class Mammalia; order Artiodactyla; family Delphinidae; genus Grampus; species Grampus griseus. The sequence goes on along the minus strand of NC_139007.1, from coordinate 21,960,473 downwards.
TCTGTTGCTAAAACATCGCATGGTTGACTACCCAGAGAAGTACCACCGTTTGAGTCTCTCTGATCTGTAACAGAGGGCACTGCTCCCTTCCAACACGTGGCGATCCCGCGTCTCTTAGCTTTTGCATACATCACCCACCAGTCTTGGTCCTTTGGGGGATCCCCCATTCCTTTGACTCTTAGCATTTTGACCTTCCTCCTTGCGTGAGTCCATTTCAGGCTGCTATAACAAAGTACCATAGACTGGGTATCTTCCAAACAACAGAAATTTATTTCGCACAGTTCTGGAGGCTAGGAAGTCCAAAATCAAGGTCCTGGCAGATTCAGTGTCTATGAGAGCCCGCTCCCTAGTTCAGAGACTCACTGTGTCCTCACATGGGGGAAGAGGCGACGGAGCTCTCCGAGACACACGTTATAAGGGCAGCAATCCCGTTCATGATGTAATCACCTCCCAAAGGCCCCACCTCCAAATACCATCACATAGAGGATTAGGTTTCAACACACGAATTTGAGAAGGACACAGGCAGTCCGGAAGCACCTCCACAGTCACTTTTTGGAGCTGTTATAATTATAACCGTTGCACTAAAATTGTCCTGGATGCGAAGTTTTCTAGTTAATGTTGCCAAGTCCCCATTTTATTTTCAGCCCTCATCATGTCAAATTTATCCTGCCTTTTCCTCTCCTTCCACCATTCTCCTGTTCCTTTCAACTCCTCCCTGTACGTTTTCCTTGTAAAGAACAACAGGGTGGAGCTAAAGCATAGCCTAAATGCATTGTTGTAGTTAGCTTGGTATTTTAACTTCAAACATATTTTCCCCCGTAAGAAATCCAACGGGCGTTGTTAAATCCATACATCTCAAGCTTTAACGTGTACAGGAATCATGTGGAGAGGAGTGTTAAAAGGAGGTTCTGAGTCAGTAGGATCTGGGGCGGGGCCCGAGAGTCTGCAGTTCCAACAAGCAACCAAGTGATGGCGGTACTGCTGGGCCCTGTGCTGTAGTTTGAGTAACAAGAGTCTTCAATGGCCTGGTTCCCTTTACGTACAGAACGAGGGCCAAAATTCCTTGAGATGGACTCACCCATGCGGTATGAGTTATCGTATAATCACTCTGTTCCATGTTTTTTCTCACTTCCCCTTTATAAAGGTAGGGTAAGTTTCCAGGGAAGCATCTAAGGCATTTATGATTCTCTGAATAAAGTTTGTCCTATGAAGGAGCTGAGTGGCTCTGCTGTGTGTTCTCTTTTCTTCCTGTGTCCCCCAGGCTGGTACAACCGTCTCTACATTAACTTCACGTTGCGTCGCCACATCTTCTTCTTCTTGCTGCAAACCTACTTTCCCGCCACCCTAATGGTCATGCTGTCCTGGGTGTCCTTCTGGATCGACCGCAGAGCTGTGCCCGCCAGAGTCCCTTTAGGTAAGAAACCTCTCAAGTGCACATTCCAGATATCTGAAAATACAAGTAATTCCTTCCAGATAAAACCATTCTTTCCAAATTGGCCCTGAACCCCTGTTGGTATTATAACTTGGAAAAACTTTGTTATTCATTCACAGGTAAAATGCCACTATTAAGAATCTATGTAGCAGGAATTCCCTGGTGGTCCAATGGCTAGGACTCTGTGCTTTCATGGCTGAGGGCCCGGCTTCCATCCCTGGTCTGGGCACTAAGATCCCAAAAGCATAGAGGCCAAAAAAGAAAAAAAGAAAAAAAAATCTGTGCAGCAAAGCTGTTTCTAGGTCCCCATAGGTTCCCATGTAAACAACTCATCTTTAATCTTGTTAGAGCTGAGTTCTGGGGTGGGTGGTCCTGGTCTGTGGTGCTTTCTCTGCCCACCTGCCTAAGAAAGTCACATTCTGTAATGGGGTTTCTCCAAAGGTGGCCCAAGGGATCTTTGTGACAGTCTTTGGGGGAAATTGTTTAAAATGAAGAATCCGGGGTCCCATCTACATGTACAGGATCAGAAGCTCTGAGAGAGGACCAGGAATTTGCATTTGGAACAAGCTCCCCCAGTAATTTTTTTTTCTGTAAATGTTTTATATTTTGATTTGTATGGTAGTTATAGAAATATATAAATTCATTGAGCTCAATATTTAGGATTTATGCACTTTATTGTAAGCAAATTATTGTTCAGTTTATCTCTCCGTTTTTAAAAATTTATTTATTTTCTTTTGGCTGCATTGAGTCTTCACTGCTGCGCACGGCTTTCTCTAGTTGCGGCGAGTGGAGGCTACTCTTCGTTGTGGTGCGCGGGCTTCCCATCGCGGTGGCTTCTCTTGTTGTGGAGCTTGGGCTCTAGGCGCGTGGGCTCAGTAGTTGTGGCTCGCAGGCTCCAGAGCGCAGGCTCAGTAGTTGTGGCGCACGGGCCTAGTTGCTCCGCGACATGTGGGATCTTCCCGGACCAGGGCTCGAACCCATGTCCCCTGCATTGGCAGGCAGTTTCTTAACCACTGCGCCACCAGGGAAGTCCCACATTCTTCAAGTTAAAGTCAGAAAACTAACCAGATTTTAGGAAGTCTCGCTTTTTTAAATTGCTTGTCCAAATTTCTTTTTTTATTGTTATTTTTCCACTTTCTTGCGCATCTATTACCTTTTCCTGTCTGACTGGTTTCCTCTTCTTACTCATTGATCTGTTGATCAAGTCTTTGTGATCTTTTGCCTTAGTTCACAAAGATAAAAACACCTTATCATTGGTGTCTGTCACTGCTTTCAATCCATAAGGTAACATAGTAACAGCTAATACTAATTGTGAAGTATTGGGCTGTTTTACATACATTATCCCACTTAATTCGCATAAAAAAAGCTCACGAACTAGCTATTATTATCATTGTTTTACTGACCACCCCCCCTACCCCGCCCCCGTAATTCCTATACATACTCAAGTCTGAGAATCCCTACTCTACAAGCCTTCCATCAACAGCTATTTGCTATCAACTCTCTTCCCCGCTTTAAATATCGCACCCACTCCGCACACGGCACCATTGCTAATACGTCCAGGAGCTTCAAGGGAGAGATGACCCACCAGGTTTTAGTGGAATAGGATTGGCGCTGGCCCTTAAGATGACCCCAATCCGCTGTGATTTGGTGTTTGCCAAGCAAATGTTCTGAGCTTAATTTGAAATCTTGGGGAAATTTCCACTGACAGATGCCCTGGCCTTTAACGGTTGTTCTGTAGCTTGAACAGTTACTGTGCTCAATAAATAAACATTCTAGTTTAAAAAATCTGTTTCCCATAAATGAGGTTAACATCATTCTTGGTAAAACTGACTGAGTCCTCAAGTCAACATGGCAGAATGCGCAGCCAGGTGCAGCATAGTGGGATGGGGCTCTGCCAGAAGTGCCCTGACAGCTGGTAATATAGGCCCAGGACTGCTACACCAGCAACAAGGGCACAAAGATTAAAATAAAACTTGTGTACCTTTTTTCCCTTTTTTGGAGAAGGAGTTACAAGAAATATACATACCTGCTCATATATGCAATCTTTGTTTTTTTATTCATTTATTTATATTTTATTTATTTATTTTTTGGCCATGCCCCGCGACTTGCGGGATCTCAGTTCCCCGACCAGGGATTGAATCCGGGTCAGGGCAGTGATAGCCCAGAATCCTTACCGTTAGGCCACCAGGGAAGTCCCCGGCAATCTTTATTTTGAGCAATTGAATGGGAAGACCCTGCCAACCTGTCAGGGGCTCTCTGCCGAAGAACAGAGTGATGCAAAGGCTGTGATGAAGATGCAGGGACACAGCTGGGAGAGGGTGAGCACGGGGGATGGAGAAACAGGAGAAGCTTCATAAAAGCTAAAACTGGAAAGGTGAGCAGGTGTTTGCTAGACAGAGGGGGCAGGGATGGAGACATTCTAGGCTAGAGGAGCAGCTGGGAGAAAGAACAGAGGCACGAAGCCATCCAGTGGGTTTGGTGAAAGACAAACCCATGCTTCTTTCTCACTGTGTCTGCAGGGATCACCACGGTGCTGACCATGTCCACCATCATCACGGGTGTGAACGCCTCCATGCCCCGCGTGTCCTACATCAAGGCCGTGGACATCTACCTCTGGGTCAGCTTCGTGTTCGTGTTCCTCTCGGTGCTGGAGTACGCGGCCGTCAACTACCTGACCACCGTGCAGGAGAGGAAAGAGCGGAAGCCGCAGGAGAAGGTGACTTTACCATGAGCTGGAGTGTCTGCCCTGGAATGGGCGCCTGGACTAGCTCTGGACCCTGGCCAGGTCCAACCTCCTCTGTAAAATGGGACAATGACACCCCCTCCTCCACCTACTTCATGGGTTGGTGTGAAGAGCAAACAAAAACGGTGTGAAATTTACTCTGGGCTACTTCTTTCATTCATTCAAATATTTATTTGGCACCTACCATATACCAGGAGCTGGTAAGCCAAGTTAACTAAGACGTGGTCCCTTTAATCTTGGTGGTGTTGGTAGTTTAGTGATAGAAATAAATGGCAGTTCAACACAGTGGAACAAATGATTTATGAACATAGAGGTATCATAAAAGAAGCTTCCAGGAATTTCTTTTTCCAAGACATTCTTTTTAATAGTGGTATAATAATAAGTGCCTTGGATGTAACATGATTTATTCCCCTATTAATGGGCAGTATATTGTTTCCATTTTTTGCCACTATAATAAATGCTTCAATAAACATTAATATATAAATATATATACATATATATTTATATATATACACATATAATATATATTATACATATTTATATATATATAAAAGCTTCCAGGGAAACATATCCTCCATTCTAGGAAATTTTCCTCCACATGTGACCTCATACATCTCCCATCACTTCCCAGATCATCTTCCCTCCTACCTGGTTTCCCTTTCATCCTCCTGTCTGCAATTCAATGGTTATCTCCTCCAGAAAACTCTAGCTACATAGGAGGAACTATCCCCACAATGCCACACCTTTCAAATTCCCCCCCCATCCCTCCCCCCCCAACCCCGCCGCGCTCTCTCTCTCTCTCACTCTCTCTCTCACACACACACACACACACACACACACACACATATGCAATAATTGTAAACATTTTTATCAGGGCTCATATCAGTTTATGATCTCATGGAGAACATGCCGATTATCTGATCATGAACCTTCTTGTGCGTCTCTGATATGACGTGATGTTTCCTAACAGTTGACGGGTTACCTGCTGTTTTAGAATGTTTACTGTGCCACCACCGTTATTCCCCCAACCCCATAATAAAAACTAGAAAAAGGCAATGCTCTCCACTAGGCAGCTTCTTTGGAAGGGCTTCTGAGAGAGGATGCTGAGCTCACATCCCAACGTGCGTTTGCTGTGTCCGCAGCTTCCCTGCACCTGCGGGTTGCCTCAGCCACACGCGGTCCTGCTGGACGGCAGCTACAGTGATGGGGAGGTGAATGACCTGGGCAACTACACGCCCGAGAACGGAGACAAGCCAGACAGGATGATGGTGCAGCTGACGCTGGCCTCGGACAGGAGCTCCCCACAGAGGAAAAGCCAGAGGAGCAGCTACGTGGGCATGAAGATTGACACTCATGCCATTGATAAATACTCCAGAATCATTTTTCCAGCTGCATACATCTTATTCAATTTAATATACTGGTCGATTTTCTCATAAATGCCTGTAATTCTATAAATTTCACATTCTTCTATCTGTACTACAGAAATACCTGAATGATGAAAAATAACTTAAAGTTAGGATGAAAAGAAAGTTCACAGCACCCACCCTTCTCCATCTTTCCAAAACTACTGACAAGACACTTACTGGTTTAATTTGCACTTACTGACCACCTATTGTGTACACAGCATTATACTCAGTGCTGCAGGTATAAACACCCATAGCAACTGATGATAGTTGTTACCGAGATCCCCTAGAAAAGCACGCTGCCAGTGAGGTGGGCACACTGTGGTTCAACCTCTTTTAGACCCTAAATGCTTATTCATACGAACCATGTCCCTTACGTGAGTGTCATTCTATTCTCTGGACCAGGTGGAACTGGGAAGCACCTAAAGTTCATTTACATAGAACATACATGCACCTAAACCCCACTTCGATCAAAATTCATACTTCAGTTTATAGCCTCTTACCTATTTTATATGCATCTCCTCATGTTGATTTCAATACAAGGCAATAATAATATTCCTCCTTTTATTTACCTCTTGTGGTTCCTGAGGTTTTACCTCTTCACCAGAAAAGCTCTTTTGACTGGGTGCAATGGCTTCTGATTTGGGTAGGAAATTTCCCTGGTAGGGAAACTTTGAAGAAGAGGGTATATGCATGCATTTTGTCCGTTTTGTCATAGAGGTAACTAGCCTAGAAAACGTGTGTGTAAGTGTTCCCTGTTTAATAGTTGCTGCTTCATGGATCTCCACCTTGGAGCATGTCCAAGTTCAAAGTGAAGTCAGTAATGTGATATCTTCACTGAGGAACTTGGGAATAGACTGATTTTTTTTCTGCATAAACTTTTCAAGGAAATGCATAATTTGGGACTACCTGTAACTCTTTAGGATGAGAAATACACGGTTTCTGAATTTTGAAAAAAGAAACAGGAGCACATCACTGGTCATCTCCATTTATACTCAGTGAATACCAGCATTTTCTGTGAACCAGAAAACAATGGCCACTGATGTAAGAGCATGGGATAAAGGAGAGTGTTCTATTATTTAAAAAACAAATAGCTATTCATACCATATATCTACAGGATCAACCCCTACCAAACTTATCCCAACAGCATTTGTTTGAAACTCAACTAAATTCTGTACACAGTAATGCCATTTTTATTCCAAAGTTAATTTGATCCCTATACTAAATAATATCATATTATTTCTTAATGAGGGCTATACTTTAGTCTTTAAAAAGACCCAAATTTGCAGAAAGCCTAATTACAAGGCAATCTCCCATTTCTTCCAATAAAAGCTCATCAAAAAAAAAAAAAGATTTTTCAGCAAACTCTAGTAGAAAAACGTAAAGGAATATAGATGAAATAGTTGAACGTCAACTTTTAGTATTAAAAAATATTTTTAGAACATTACCTTTTTCATGCTTATTTTATGAAACAATTTCAATCAAACTTCATAAACATCTTTGCCACTTGCTTTGTCCTCATGAGCAAGGCCACTTTAAACCATCTGGCAGGTTTCTGGGGCACATAATCTGAACTTCCATCTACCCCATTTGGGAAACTCCACCATTTGAATCAACATATAGGATGCTGTATTAGTCTGCTCAGGCCGCCAGAGCAAAGTACCGTTGACTGGGCAGCTTAAACAACAGAAATTTATTTTCTTTCAGTTCTGGAGGCTGGAAGTCCGAGATCAAGGTGTCAGCAGGTTTGGTTTCTCCTGAGGCCTCTTACCTTGGCTGGCAGACGGCCGCCTTCTTGCTGTGTCTTCACATGGCTTTTTTCTCTGAATACATGCATCCCTGGTGTCGCTTCCTTTTCTTTTAGGGACAGTAGTCATGCTGGATTAGAGCCCAGCCCTTAAGATCTCATTTAACCTAAATTACCTCTTTAAAGGCCCTATCTTTTAATAAGTTGCACTGTGGGGTGAGGGCTTCAACATACGAATTTGGGGAGGACACAATTCAGCCCATAACAGATGCCCATGGGAATTATTCAGCTGCATAATAGTGATATCCAGTGCATCTTATAGGTATTTATACTTGATCTTTGCAACATAATCATATACAGTATTGTTTTTTAAACTTATCTTTAAAAGGCTTGTTTACATTGATATCTATACTAGTGATTATGAAGAATAAGTTATTAAATTCATGTTGTTTCTTTGCTATCTTTTCTAGCAATTCTCTCAGGTGACCTCTACAAGCATTTAAAAGTAGCATCGACTGAGGTGATTTCCATGGTAATGTTTTCCCAAGACAGTACTTTGCTCTCAAAGCTATGTAACTGAGAGAGAACTCTGTAATTTGACTTTGTAAAGACCCAAATACAAAGCAACTCTCTTTTCTGATAATTTTGGAGAAAACCTCACCTTATATGTGGGCATCTATAGTACTTAATCAACTTTTGCTGGCATGACTGGAGAATAGGAAGATTTGGTTAATAATATTGTCTGGTTAATATGCAGGTACCATATGGCCATATTGAATAATTAATTTTTAAAGAGTTAAAATACTGTAAAGTACACTTGACTAAAACTATATCAAAAATAATTTATTCTCTGTTGGATAGTTCAAAAGGCACTCCAGGAGTCTGAGGGATTCTTATTATTGTTGTGATACAATGTGGACATCACAAAGATGTGCAGAGTGTTAGCCAAGAGAGCACTGGGGCTAGTCAGACCAGCTTTTATTTCACGGCAACATTCTCTTCCTGAGTTTTATGTTCCTAACCAATATTCTTTAGTTTTTTCATAATTCATATTTCATAGAGAAGTGTAGTGATGCTAGGTTTTAGAGAGAATAAAAAAATGGAAACAACCTAAGTGTCCATTGACAGATGAATGGATAAAGATGTGGTATATGTATTACACAATGGAATACTACTCAGCCATAAAAAATAACAAAGTCTTGCCATTTGCAACAACATGGGTGGGCCTAGAGGGAATTATGCTAAGCAAAATAAGTCAGACAGGGAAAGACAAATACCATATGATCTCACATATATGTGGAATCTAAAAACAAGACAAGACAAAAACACACAAAAAAATGAACAAGCAAAATAAAACAGAACCAAACTGATAGATACAGAGATCAGATTAGTGGTTACCAGAGGAGAAGGGGTTGGGAGGGTGGGAGAAATGGGTGAAGGGGCTCAACCATACGGTGATGGGTGGTAACTAGACTTGTGGCAGTGATCACTTTACAGTGTATACTGATGTTGAAGTATAATGCTGTACACCTGAAACTTATACTTAAAGAAAAAAAAAAGGTTTGTTAATAACAATGAAACCTCACATTTGTAAAACCCAGTTTTATAAAAAAGGAAAAAGTACTTTCACATTCGCTGTTTCATTTGAAGCTGAATGAGGAAATTTTAAAGGCAGAGAAAGACTGACTGGCATGTATTGATAACATGGCTAACAGGTAGAAGACTCCTAACTCAGTTCTCATTCACCTTATTACAGATAATGGATGAATACTGAACAAGTAAACAAACTGTCACACACAATACATAAACATTAGTATGAGGGGGCTTCCCTGGTGGTGCAGTGGTTGAGAATCTGCCTGCTAATGCAGGGGACACGGGTTCGAGCCCTGGTCTGGGAGGATCCCACATGCCGCGGAGCAACTAGGCCCGTGAGCCACAACTACTGAGCCTGCGTGTCTGGAGCCTGTGCTCTGCAACAAGAGAGGCTGCGATAGTGAGAGGCCCTCACACCGCGATGAAGAGTGGCCCCCGCTCGCCACAACTAGAGAAAGCCCTTGCACGGAAACGAAGACCCAACACAGCCAAAAATAAATAAATAAATAAATAAATAAATAAATAAATAAATAAATAAATAAATAAAAAGCCAAGCATTTGAAGCCCTTTTTAAAACAACAACAACAAAACATTAGTATGAGGAAATTTTTTTTACCAGTGGCACCTTTTTATCTATTCCTTCATTCAGCAAGTACTTCTGAGCACCTACTGTGTAGCACGCAATGTTCAAGACCAGTGCTTCTCAAACCATCTGTGGTGAAGGACCAGTTTGTTTAATTATTTTATATTTCCAATCCAGTGGAGAATTCCTCACAATCCCAGGTCTGAGCCTGCATTCCACCCTTTAGGAACACGGACTTGTGGGTTTGACCATGGTGCTCAAAACCGTGTGTGGATGTGAGTCACAACGATCACAATAAAGTATGTGGAGAAAGAACAATTTCATTTTGATGTTATTAAGAACAACTGTTACAACTGAGTTTCTGTGTATGGGAAATTCCCATATCTGCAGTAATAAGGAAGCACATTATCCAGTGAGCACAACAGTAACGTTAGAATAACACCATTTAGTTAGGTTCAGTATTATCACAATTCTCAAAATAATGGGACGCTTTAACTTTTCAATTTCATATTCTGAATTTAATTTTAATCTATTTTCTTTCAATCATTTTTTAGTATTAGTTCCTTTGTGTGGAAGGAGACATCTTTGATTTTTCTTGACATCAGAGTATTTTATAAACTGTTTATTTCAAAAACAATTTACCTATTGGTGAGTTTAGTGGGTTTCAAGTAGCTCTTTTTTAAAAAAATAAATTTATTTACTTACTCATTTATTTTTGGTTGCATTGGGTCTTTGCTGCTGCACGAGGGCTTTCTCTAGTTGCGGTGAGCAGGGGCTAACTCTTCATTGCGGTGCGTGGGCTTCTCATTATGGTGGCTTCTCTTGTGGCAGAGCACAGGCTTCAGCAGCTGCAGCAAGTGGGCTCAGTAGTTGCAGCATGCAGGCCCCAGGGTGCGTGGGTTTCAGTAGTTGCGATGCATGGGCTCAGTAGTTGCAGCACACAGGCTCTAGAGTGCAGGCTCAGTAGTTGTGGTGCATGGGCTTAGTTGCTCCACGGCATGTGGGATCTTCCCGGACCAGGGCTTGAACCCGTGTCCCCTGCATTGGCAGGCGGATTCTTAACCACTGCGCCACCAGGGAAGTCTCCAAGTGAGGGTTAAACACAACCCTAGTGACTGTGAGATAAAATTCAATGCCTTTTGGGTCTATACAATGTCTGACAGTTTGACTAGTCTGATCAATTGAACAGTAGCTTTGGCATTTTGTAGACTGAACCCTCCTTACTTATCTGAATTTTGATTCTCCAATTTATAAACATTGTGATTCCCCGGTGGCTGGGGAAAAGCCATTGGAGCAAGAAAACTGGTGTTGGCAACAAATAAAATGTGAATTTTTTGTTGTTGTTGCAATGTAGAACCTAGATAAATGTAATTCCAGAACGTTGTCCCTAAAAATGATGGATTCCAAGGAAAAAGAAATTTTTGCAGAGGTCAACGTAATTGTTTGATAAGGATTAAATAAAGAGTCACGGAAGTTGCTTTAGGAAAATTTCCTGGCCACTACAGCAAGATTTCCTTTGAGCAAAGGCCAAGTTTTAAATCTCACTCAGGCATGTTTTAACAGGATTCCACTTGTAATTTTCCAGTAGGTTTCTTTCTCTTAGAGCTATTGGAAAGCAACCAACTTTAGTATTGCCCAACTTAATGATACACCCAGAAAAATAGTTCAAGTATGAAAAAATGATAACTTAAAAAATTATCTGAAAATGATAATCTGAAAATTTCTCAGTCTTCACCCCAAATTGGCACCGTTTTCTCATGTTGTGCATCTGAATATAACTATCCTTATTTAAAAATCAATTTTAATGTTCTGGCTTTTCCCAAATATACCATGACTACAACTTAATATGAACTTAGTTAACATAGTTACTGGCTTTGCCGTTACAAATAGTTAACAATCTTTGCACAATGGTATTTAGTTATGAAATACGGCATGACTGTACTCCAATATATCTGGGAGCTAAAATCCAAGGATTTAAGCTACAGTATTACAACTATTTTCCCATTTTGTAATACTGTTCCATAATAAGATTTAATTACCATGGAATTCCTCAAGTTGGAGTTCCATTTTGGGGTAATCACTGCACCTCTTTTTAACTGGGACAAATGCAATTCCCAGAACAGTGCTGGCGTTACCTAGGAACACGTTAGGAAAGCAGAATCTCAAGCTCCACCCCACACCCAGTTAGAACTTTTATTTTAACAAGTTCCCTAGGTGAGTCTTATGTGCATTCAAGTGAGCAAAGCACTGAACTAGCGTTCGCCTAACCATATGCCTTTGAGTATCATTCACAAAAAGTGATATGAGAGCTGCATTTATACATTAATCAACTCAATATTGCGGGCTTACTGTATGTGATAAGCACTGTGTTCCGAGCTGTAGCTGCTTTGTTGATCTCATTCAGGTTGGTAAAGAACCCTCCTAAAGTCTACAGCCCTCAAGCACCAAACCCACATTAAAGAAACACAAATGCCTCTACAAAATAGGAAGAAATGTTTTTCCAGGAATATTTTAAAAATATTCCTCTACCACAAAGCTCAATTGAGTTAAAAATTTTTTTTAATTCTAAGGGAGTATGAATCTGAGTTACCAGAAATTTAAGTACAGATTTGGGAGGTGTATTTCCTTTCTTTTCCACCTTTATTTTGGTGGAGCAGGGGTAATTTGTAAAGTTCAAGTTATAAAAAGCAGGAAAAAACCCATTCATAATCCTATCAGCCATGGGCAAGTATTACTTCTCATCTTTTTTTCTATATAGTTTTATATAGTTGCCATCATATTTTAGATACAAATTGATATAGGTTCTTTTCCATGACATAGTATGACCATTTTTCCTACTAAAAACTCCCTGTATTTTGCAGCCAATAAAATCACCCCATACTATGGATGTACAAGGCAATCTTTTCTTTAACACGGGATAAAAAATACTGTGATGGATATTCTTAAGCATATATTCTTGTCACACTCTAGACTACTTCCTCATATTAACAACGAATGTATAGAATGGATGCTGATTAGAGACCAATACTCTGTTACGTTGAACAAACTGTGTGTATTATAGTTTCAGGTCCTTAGCTTTTTAAGACTTTAAAAATCACAAAAGGTATTACACTATACCTTAGTGGTATCTGATTCTGTGGAATAGTAACCCACTCAAACTAGCTTAAGAAGAAGAACACAGGAATTGCACAGACATGAAGTAAATAGAGAGAGGCAGAGCTGTGCCTGATGAGAACTGCAAAGATTTCAGACAGCTTCTCTTTCTCGGCAGTTACCTTTACATTTTTCTGGTTGATTGCTTTATTTACTATGAAGAATGTCCTCTGCCCACACATGACATTCAGGCTCCAGATTTGTTGACCTTAAAATTCCAGGGCTCATCATCATCTAAATGGCCGCACTTCAACTCTAAATTTCCAGGAGAGCTAATTCAAGAGTCTTTCCACCCTTATCAGAATTCCATTTCAGTTTGTACAGTTTGCCTTCTAGAGAGCTGAAAGAGGGTGAGCTGGCCCTTCAGGAGATGTGAAAGGAATTAGTAACCAGAGCTGGAATTAGATTTTTTTCTACTCAAACTACCCTGAGCTCAATGATGGCTGTCTGCAAATGAGGCCAGAATAAGGATCCTTCACACTGTTAAAAACAAATAAACAAACCCTCCAAATAACCAAAACATCAACAACTGGTTCAACATGAAGAACATGCTTCTGAATATGCAGAAAATATATTTCTTTGGCAGTGGGAATGGATAGATCAGGCCATATATTAATAGGTAATAAATGTGGTTATGACATATTGGAGTGAGGACAGAAAACAAGTTTTATTAGTCAAATTATCTGTTATCATCTTAGAATAAGAAATTTGTGCTTTGTGCGTTAATTTCTAAGCCTTTGTAGCTTCTTCCCCTTGATTTTCTAAATTCACTTTTGTCCAACCTTGGATCAACGGAATAAATATTTAGGCCAGAACTTAAAAAGTGGCAGAGAGTGGGTGGGGTAATAGCAACATCAGAAGCTGGAGAACACGGGCTAAAATCTGATTGGAGACACCTACTTTATCTATTGGAGAGATAAAAATCCAAAATAACCATGGTTGCAATCTCTTTCTGGCTGGGATTTTCTATCACAAACTCTTCTTATATACATATTGTTTTACAAGGAAGCTTCTCTTAAGAAACACACAACCCACCTAAGTGGGTTTTGTGACTTGGGATAAATGGGCAGAAGCTAAAAGCTTTCTAAAGACAATGGGAGGACTTCCCTGGTGGCGCAGTGGTTAAGAATCCGCCTGCCAACACAGGGTACACAGGTTCAAGCCCCGGTCCGGGAGGATCCCACATGCCGTGGAGCAACTAAGCCCGTGTGCCACAACTACTGAGCCTGCACTCTAGAGCCCGTGAGCCCCAACTACTGAGCCCACATGCTGCAACTACTGAAGCCCGTGCGCCTAGAGCCCATGCTCCACAACAAGAGAAGCCACCGCAACGAGAAGCCGGTGCACCACAACGAAGAGTAGCCCCCACTCGCCACAACCAGAGAAAGCCTATGCGCAGCAACAAAGACCCAACGCAGCCAAAATAAATAAATAAATTTATTAAAAAAATAAAAATAAAGACAATGGGAGGTATACCAAACAGTTGCTATGGGTAACCGCTCCATCTCTAAAGAAACATTAGACTGAACGATAACTTAGTACCCATTACCACTTTCAGCGATTAATGGGGCTTGGACAATAGTTTAAAACTTTAGGCTTCAACTGCATCTAAGTCTACTTCTTCAAAGGTGGCATCCTACCCCTCTATCAAGCTATAAGCAAACTTGAACTCTTTACTCACGATCAAGGGGTACTTAGGTTCACATCAAACTCTTTAAGGTCCTCATACACAACACATGATCCTCCTACAGGGAATGACTCAGATCAGATGACAAGGCATGAAGTGGTTGTGAATCCTGAATCCGTATCATTTACAGGCAGCAACAATGCTTGGACCTAGAAGGTTTGGTATTCTTTGAATAAATTAAGCTCAAGTGGGAAAACATGAAGTTTTTGAACTGCTTTCCATTGTCTTGAGCCAAACAAAATATGGTCAGGCATTAGTGACACAACAAATAGATAAAAGTTCAAACTCTCTCAAATGCAATTTATTGTTTACCCAGTGGGGCAATGTCTACTTAGTCTTTGACCTAAATGAGATTCTTGTCTATTTAAGACCTTGACCTGATATTCTTTTGTATTTCTGAGGTTTATATTTTAAGGTGATTGGACGCTTTTATCCACTAAACCAACCAAAGCTAATCTTATATTTTAATCACTGGAAAAAAAGAACAGACTTGAACTCTATTTTGAAAGCAAGTTTCAACCAAAAAACACAGACACCTGTAATTTTTCTTACGTGAGGCACTTATTCTTTAGCCATTGTTAAGAATCTAAAAACCTGCTCTACTGCATTTGAGTTATTACATGAAATTACTTTGTATTGAAGTTGAAAAATAATTTTTAAAGAAAATTCAATACTGTAATTATGTACCTACCTCTTACCATGTAAAACTTGCATTGGCATTTTTCAGCATCCGAGACTAGTAAAACATTTATTTTTACACAAAAGAACTTAATTGTTCTTTTAAAATTCTCATATAAATAATACGACATTTAAAGTTTAAAAGCAAATCAACATCTGTAATACTGATGCATAAGAGAATATAATATATCACATTGTATTTGGGTAACTGTGCTTTATCTTCATATATTTTTAAAACTCCTTAATTATGTTGAAAAAAACCCCAAGACCATTGCTATTTGATAAACATATTTATTAACATTTTAGATTTTTTCATACATACTTTAATATGTATGTATTAAAATATTTTAAAAATGACTATGATCTGATGGTAGTAGAGACTGATTGCTTACTTGAAAAAATTATTTTATACATGTCAAAATGCACTATCCTCAACTATTTAATTGGTTTGTAAAATGCTTGAAGTATGTAAAAAAAATAAAGATGTAATTTTTCATACCTTACAGACTTATAAAGAGTTGCTAGCTGGCACAAAGACAATTAATTTATTTTACAATGAAAATTTACTTTGATAGTTTGAAGGCTAGCACTATGTAGGACATTTTCCAAAAGACTAGAGATGCTTCAGATAAAAAGAAATGTATAAAACACAGCTATCGGAAATGTTTTTTTAAAAAGAATATACTATAAAATAAGACAATCATTTTTTAAGAAAAGACTTTTCATATCGATTTCTTTTATTCAAACAGACTGACATGACTCAGGTATTTTTAAGTGTTTTAGAAACACTTCCTCAAAAATTTCCAAGACAGCAGCCTTCAGATGTTCCCTCAATCCCAGTGTGCTCAGATGAAGCAAATCTTATGAGAACTTACCACCAACCACAAGTTTTTTTGGGGCATGGACCATATCTTACTCTTTGTCTTCCCCCCAGTGCTTAGAAGTAGGCTCTCCTCGACAAACGTTCACTGAACTCCATTGCTGAAATTGTAACAGCAAAAATATCAACACAACTCATCAACAAATAAACAGTCCTTTGGAGGATTGTGGGAAATCAAAACACTTTCAGTTTATACAAGTATTCATAAAACACATGAAAATGTTCTAGTTTATCCTAAATGCCCCAGCCCTTATGAGTACTACACGAAGAAGCAATTAAAAGGGAAAATTTTCCTGAGTAGTTCATAAACTATGGGTAGTTTTTAAAACTGAATAGCAGTCTGATAATTTTAAGAGGCAAGCTAAATATTAGCTATACTCAGTCTAATATAATTGTTCAGTATAATTGTTTTATACAGGTCCCATATTAAGTCAGGCCTGCTTTTAAAATTAAGTCACAAAAGAGAAAACATTTTCAATCTGTAATTAAATTTAAACCATTAATTTGAATTATACCTTTAAAGTCTATTAATTTAACAAAGATAGCCAAAAGTTGCTATTTGAGGAAAAGGCCTTTCGTTCGGCCTGTGAACAGTGAAAGTTAAAAAAAAAAAAAAAAAAAAAAAAAGGCATGTAATAAAAGCATTTTCCATAAAAACAAAGATACCTCAAGCAGGTCCACCTATATCTCTAGTTGAGGTCAGAAACTAATTCCATATTTAAAAAATTATATTATTTTAAACTTTACATGAACTCAGCTTGGCCTGTTTTTTTCCAGATGAGTCAGGTTTTAGTGTACTTGAAGGAAATTAAGCATATTGAGAAGACAATGGCTTCAAAGAACATACAATCTAGTGGAGGAATAACACACAATCACCGAATCCAAGTGACAGTAAAGGGTCATCCTTCAAATTAATTCTGGGCGAAAAACTTAGTTGCCCCCTTCCTCAAAATCAAGACACAAAATTTTGAAAAAGTCCTATTCATGTGTCAAAGAGCTATATATAACCCTTTTTATCTAGAAGTGACACTGTTCTCCTGTAATCGAGTGCTTCCCCATTTATCTTCCAAAATCTTTGGAGACTTAATCCAAAGTATGAGGACAAATCAATAATGATAATTTAAGCTAAGTATTAATGTTTATGAAAATTTAGCACATTCCAAACATGCCATTGAAGTATGAGGATAAAGAAAGAACTTAGTTCCAAAAGGAAAAACTACCATTACAAATGAAGTAGTCTCCCAAATTCAAATGGCAGAGTGAAGATTAGCTACAATTGTTCCTCTGGACAGATTTTTTGACTCAGCATTTATTTATGTTATTTATTTACACTTTTCAGTGTAATATGGCTCAGTTATTTCACTGATATATAAAAAGGGATTTAAAAAGTCTGAATTATATTAAATAACTTAAAGTAAAATAATGTAAAATGTCAAGGTGAGATCTGGGGAAAAAAATATATACTTCTAGATAGACTCTGGAGCATTTCAACCTCTTTTCTGACATGATAAATCCAGGACATATTTCAATGGGTAATCCCATATTTTGACCAAGTTTTTTAAATGTTGAAAGGAAAAAAAAAATCTTACAGAAACTCCGAAGGGACAGAAATCTTAGCAGTATTGTCAACATTACCTCCTCTGACTGGGCTGTGGCAGATAGCACTGGTACAGACTGTACCTCTCCCCTGCACATCAGCAGCAACTCGACACCTTGCCCTCTCATGCAGGATGCTTATCAGAACACAAGTGAATCGGCAACAACAAAATGCTAACCTGACATTTTCTCTAATTCGTTTTTAAAAAGTAAATTCATCACAAATACTTTGTATGAGTAACAAGAAACTTGTGACAGTTCACAAGAGACAGGAGAATATCAGTGTGTCAGGACACCAGTTAACAATCACTGTTCTAGAATTTTAGGGAGGCTTTAGAAAATAAAACCACATTCCTTAGAGTGCAGGATTTATATAAGGAATTTGAAGCTTGTAGTTGAGAAATGTATTAAATTGATAATTAGGAAACTAATTCTGTTTTTATAAACCAGAGGTCTTGGACATATCCTATTCTCAGCGTGAAGCCGTTGTTGATCCCTCTTCTGTTTGTAAAATACATACCAACCATGCCTGTTTGAGGTTATAAATAATCAGAGTGTCATGGAGGATCATGTTCTAAAAGCTGATGTGAAGGGTTAGAAGAGCAGCTTGCATAGAGGACAGCCTTAAGGCAGCAGGGTACCTGTATCCCAGAACAAAGTAAATGCTAAAAAAAAGCGAACTTCGAAAGAGCCAGAACCCTCAATGAGGAGAAACCACTGATGCATTATAATGGTCAACACAGCACTGCTGTCTAAATCCCTTTCTTAATGTTTTCAATTCAGAGGCTTCAAGTTTTCTTCTAGGAGATCTGATTATAAGATGTAGTCAAAGAGAAACAGTTTTTATTTTACTGTTACATAGGATGGGCTGGCAAACTTTATCTTACAAAGGGCCAGATTGTAAATATTTTAGGTTTCGCAGGTCACACGATCTGGTCTCTGACGCTTTATTTTTTTCTACAACCCTTTAAAAATGTACAGGCCATTTCCAGCATGCTAGCCATACAGAATCAGGTTGCTTGCCAAATCAGGCCGCAGTCTGCAGACCTCTGATACAGAAGAAAAGCAATTCTCAACTACTAACTCTCCACCCAAATTCCCTTCTCCTTGTTTCAACTTTAAATAATTTCAGGTAGAATAGGAATTAGAGGTTTAAAGGACTGTAAGGATGAGGGATCTAATCTAACTTTCCAAATGAGGAGCTGAAGGCACAGAGCACCCAAGTGACTTGCTTACAGCAGAGGCCAAATGCTCACTTTTCCCTCCTTCCCCTTCCATTTCTGGAATGCTTACACTCAAACTTGAGGACTCCCTTTAAAATAAAGTCTACTGGACCTTTACTATATTCACAGCGTAAAATATTCGTTTTACCGGATACTTGTTTCACATTCTCTTATCGTGTTCAAGAAAGTCACATCAGGAAAAACTTACAATACTTTTTAGTTTATATTGAACTAGCATGGGGCTTAAGGAGGCTTAGAATTCTGTCCCCTAAATTTAATAAACTGCTGAGTTTACTCAAGCTGGACAGGCTAGCTTCTGAGAAGAAACCTGAATAGGCCTGCTAGGTGGAGGGGATCAGTTATATGGCATTAACATTCAAGATAAGCAGACATCACTCCTCTAATTAAATTCCTCTGGAACACATGGGGCTACCAAGCAAACACCTTACAGGAAGAGTCTAATCCTATCCATTTACCATTTTTTCTATTACTGAAATATGGAATGAGGAATAGCACTTTAATGCCACCTCTCAGAGTAAAGTATATATAAAAAAGAACATTTTCATTTTCCTTCAACTGGTAAAACAAAAGCTTATTCTTTGTACCTGAGTTTCTAGTTGTTTCCCCACAGCATTTCTGATAAAAAGCATACTTTTATTGTCAATGAAGAAATTCTCTAAACCAAAACAGATATAGTCAGATATTCCAAATGAACCTTCCCTAAATTTAGAACTTGAATTTTAAAGCAACTTTATAGAACAATGTTACCACCCTATATCAAAAAAAATCTTTCATGTGGCAATTCTGGATATAAGGCTTGAAATCTCTTGGATCTTTCAAAATACACTCACACAACATATGGATTGATAAAATGTTATCACTGATAAACCATGTGTCATCCAGGTTCTTTATGAAATGCCATTACATACCAGCCCTGAAATGTCACAATTCCATCATATACAGATTTGTGAAATTTTCACTCTAGATATGAGGTAATGTGTTTTCTCCACATCGTGTCCTCACTTTTCAGGTAAGGGGAATATGACTCCCTTAAGACTGAAAAACAAGCCATGCCCTCCTCCCTCATTAAAAAAGATTAAAGAGGAAAATCATAACTTCTTCATGATCCGTGAGTGGCTCCTAAATCTTCCTTTTATTCTACTGTATTTAAAAACTCTTCTTCTTGAAGTTTCAATTTAAAATCCTCTCTGATTCTTTCTAGCAGCTCTGGTTTAAAAATAACATCCAATGCAGTCATTGCCAGAGCTTTGGCCGTTCTCAAAGTGTAGAACTGAGCTTCTTGTGATCCTAAAAGGTAGATAAAATGAATAAAGATAACCTCATACGTATTACAATTACTTTATTAGTTTTCTGGTTAGCTTTCAATATCTAAATTGCCTCTCCAACTGCCCACCACAATATAGTATTTCCTGAGGTGTTGTTAGGTAAAGAAGTAATAACAGGCTAACCTAAACAGTTAGAGAGGCAACTACTACTACGAAAAGAGTATATGCCAAAACATTCACTTGTAATAACACTTACCTGCAGCTTCAGTATATTGTTCTGTATGATTCAAGGCATTAGAGCCAATGTAAAAATATGGATGAATCCCAGGAACCACAAAAGTAACATTTCCAAAATCAGTAGATCCTTGGAAAGGTAAGACAAACCATGAATTTCTAATTGCTAGTCCAATGGACGCTAAAGCACACTTATCTTAATCTCTATAGCACCTGACATGATTTACTGCTCCTTCCTTTCTAGAAACTCTCTACTCTTTTGGTTTCCATGACTCCACTCTCCTGACTGTCTGGCTTCCTCTGTCTCCCTCTCTAGTCACTTTCCTTCACCTGTCACCTGAGTACTGGTGATCCCTAGGGTTTCATCTCTGGGCTACTCCTCCTCCTGTGTACTTGGGCAACCTCATCCACATTGAAACCTATGTTTTCAATCACCTCTCGTGTATTGACAACCCCTCAGGTCTCCACCCAAACAACTTTTGGAACAGGCTACTGGACGGCTTTCCTTAGAAGTCCTGTGAACACCTCAAATTTAACAAACTAATAATTAATACCAACCCACCATACTCCAGCCTGCTCTTTCTCTTGAACTCTTTATCTCACTGAATGACATCAACACCCTGTTTTTATCTCCAAGCCCCTCTGAGTCTATTTCATCAACATTTATTATTATATTTTAAGAGAGGCTTTTCTAACATGCAAACGTAATAATGCTCTTAAAAGGAAAAAAACCTAAAATAACCTGATATGCTTATGATTATTTAAATTCTAATAACTGTTTGTTACTCCTCAGAAACTGAAAATGCCCCCATATAACTAAGTCCTTAGTAACCTGTGTACTGATGACTGGAGATGAATTAAAATTCTATTTCCCCTTTAAGTAGCTTACTTAAAAATTAGAACTAAGCAAATTTAAACACTAGAAATATTTAGAATATAAAGTAAAGAGTATGTTGGCTATTTCTAAAAACAAATCTGTTCACTTGACATTCTACATTCACTGAGGGGTGCATTAGTGTCTTTCCCCTACCCATTAAGTTTGTGAAAAAACTCATTAAAAATCAGGAGCAATACCTCCCCCAACCTCGAAAGCTGTTAAACAAAACCATTTAACCATGGGTGGTACTTCCCTTCCTCAAATAGCATATGATATGTTTGAAAGAACTTAATCACCTGAAGGGCCATTCAACATTGCATCTTCTGAAATGAAGTCTATTCCCAGCTTTTTTCCATTTTCAATATAAGCTTTCCACAGGCTCTTATTGGGAAGAACATTGTAATAATCATGTGCTCCACCTTCAATTTCTACCTAATAAAAAAATTATAAAACAAATTTTGAATTAAGAAACTCAAATTCACTATCTAATTTTCAAACCAGCAATAGTTCTCTAACAGAAAGAGGTTTAAGAGGAGGCACCTCCCCTTCAGGATATAAACTCAAATCTTTTACCTTAAAAAAGTATGCTTTTCTATAATGGGAGTTCCTAGGACCCTCTCTCCTTTACATTATATATGCACCAAAGCACATGAGGTCACCTAGTCAGTGAGTATCAACTTCAGTCCCTAAACAGGGTGTGGGAGAGGCCAGGAGTCTCCATTTTAGCCAGCACCCCCAAGTAATTTTGATGCATGTGGTCCCAAAATCACATACTTAAGAAATACTGCCATAGGCTATAGCCTCTAAAAGAAAGAAATCAAGATTTACCAATTTTCAATATACAAACTGACACTGACACCACTGCCAGGTCTGAAAGGTATAACATATCCTGAGCAAGACAGAAGATTCACAATGCAGAAGGGTTGACTATGGTCCTCATTTATTAATTTCGGTGCATGAAAATACAGAAGCAGTTTATATGTGCCCAGTTAAAGAGGATTTACAGATTTAGATTTGACTAAATCAAAAATGGGCAATACTCCCACAAACTAAAGATAATCCCAATAGCATTAGCAGAAACCAATTATAAAATGGCAGAGATAATATTCTACTTTTAGCAACATCTAAGTTAGAAACAATGACAACCTAAATAGATACTACAAGTCAGCCAAAACATAAAAAATTATTAAAAGACTATTTAAAATATAGGAGAAGAGGAGATAAGCAATCGATCTGATAAGATGTTTAAAGTAACAATCATAAAGATGCTCAAAAAACTCAGAAGAATGGATGAACAGAGTGAGGAGTCAGAAGTTTTTAACAAAGAGGTAGAAAACATAAAAAAGAATCAGAAAAAAAAAAAAAAAAGAATCAGAGCTAAAGAATACAATAACTGAAATATGAAATACACTAGAAGGAATCAATAGTAGATTAGACGATATAGACGAATGGACCAGCAAACTGGAAGACAGAGTAGTGAAAATCACTCAAGCTGAAGAGAAAAAAGAAAAATCAATTTTTAAAAATGAAGACAGTTTAAGAGTCCTCTGGGACAACATCAAGAGTACTAACATTCATATTATCAGGGTCCCAGAAGGAGAAGAGAGAGAAAAAGGAGCAGAGAACATATTTGAAGACATAATAACTGAAAACTTCCCTAACCTGGGAAAGGAAACAGACATCTAGTCCAGGAAACACAGAGAATCCCAAATAGGATCAACCCAAAGAGGATCATGCTGTCCTTAAACGGCAAAAATTAAAGATAAACAGAGAGGGGCTTCCCTGGTGGCAGTGGTTAAGAATCCACCTGCCAAGGCAGAGGACATGGGTTCGAACCCTGGTCTGGGAAGATCCCACATGCCGCAGAGCAACTAAGCCCGTGCGCCACAACTACTGAGCCTGCGCTCTAGAGCCTGCAAGCCACAACTACTGAGCCTTTGCACCACAACTACTGAAGACCACATGCCTAGAGCCAGTGCTCCGCAACAAGAGAAGCCACCGCAATGAGAAGCCTGCACACCTCAATGAAGAGTAGCCCCCACTCGCTACAACTAGAGAAAGCCCGTGCACAGCAACGAAGACCCAACACAGCCAAAAATAAATAAATAAAATAAATAAATTTTAAAAAAATTTAAAAGATGAAGAGAGAATATAAAAAGCAGAAAGAAGAAAGCAACAAGTTCCGTACAAAGGAGTTCCCATAAGGTTATCAGCTGACTTTTCAGCAGAAGCTCTGCAGGCCAGAAGGGAATAGCACAATATATCAATCCTTAAAGTGATGGAAGGGAAAAACCTACAACCAAGAATACTCTACCTGACAACACTTTCATTCATTTGAAGGAGAGATCAAAAGTTTTACAGACAAGCAAAAGTTAAGAGTTCAGCATCACAAAATCAGTTTTACGAGAAACGTTAAAAGGACTTCTCGCCACACAGCATCTATATCCGCCACACAGCATCTATATCAGCATCTATAGCTGATAATACTATAATAAGGAGTTTAGGGATACACAGAAGAAAAGGGTGTGTAAAATATGATATCAAAAACAGTAAAGGTGAGGTGAAGGAATAAAAACACAGGGTTGTTAAAATGCATTCAAACTTAAGAGATCAGTAACTTAAAATAACCACAAATGTATATAGATTGCTATTTATAAACCTCATGGAAACCACAAACCAAAAGTCTATAATAGATACATATACAAAAAAAGAGAGAAGAATCCAAATATGGGGAATTCCCTGGTGGTCCAGTGGTTAGGACTCATTGCTTTCACTGCTGGGACCCAGGGTCAATCCCTGGTCAGGGAACTAAGATCCTGCAAGCCACATGGCGTGGCTGGAAAAAAAAAAAAAAGGACACAGAGTGGTTGAATGGATACAAAAACAAGACCCATATATATGCTGCCTACAAGAGACTCATTTCAGATCTAAAGACACAGACAGACTGAAAGTGAAGGGATGGAAAAAGGCATTTCCATGCAAATGGAAATGAAAAGAAAGCCAGGATAGCAATACTGGCAATACAGGATAGCAATACTGAGCAATACTCAGACTAAACAGACTTTAAAACAAGACTGTAACAAGAGACAAAGAAGGACATTACACAATGATCAAGAGGTCAATTCAACAAGAAGATATAATATTTATAAATATACATGCACCCAACATGTGGAACACCAAAATACATAAAGCAAATATTAGCTAACATATAGGGAGAAACTGACTGTAACACACTAACACCCTACTTACATCAAGGAATAGATCATCCAAACAGAAAACCAATAAGGAAACAGTAGCCTTAGATGACACATTAAGGCCAGATGGACTTAACAGATATATATAGAACATTCCATCCAAAAGCAGCAGAATACACATTCTTTTCAAGGATACATACAACATTCTCCAGGACAGGTAACATGCTAGACCACATAACAAGTCTCAGTAAATTTAAGAAGACTGAAATCATATGAAGCATCTTTTCTGACCACACATATGAGACTAGAAATCAACTACAAGAAAAAAACTGCAAAAATCACAAATGTGTGGAAGCTAAACAATGCTCCTAAACAACCAATGGGTCACTAAATAAGTCAAAGAGGAAATAAAAATACCTGGAGACAAATGAAAATGTAAACACAACAATGCAAAATCCATGAGATGCAGCAAAATCTGTTCGGAGAGAGAAGTTTATAGCAATACAAGCTTAGCTCAGGAAACAAGAAAAATCTCAAATAAACAATCTAACCTTACACCTAAAGGAACTAGAAAAGAACAAACAAAACCTGAAGTTAGTAGAAGGAAAGAAATCATAAAGATCAGAGAAGAAATAAACGAAATAGAGCGTAAAAAACAACAGAAAATATAGAAACTAAGAGCTGGTTCTTTGAAAAGATAAATAAAATTGACAAATCTTTAGCCAGACTCATCAAGGAAAAAAGAGAGGGCCCAAATCACTAAAATCAGAAATGAAAAAGGAAAAGTTACAAATGACACCACAGAAAAACAAAAGGATCCCAAGAGATTACTATGAACAATTATATGCCAGTAAAGTGGACAACCTAGAAGAAATAATCAGATTCCTAGAAATGTACCATCTCCCAAGACTGAAACAGGAAGAAACAGAAAATACGAACAGTCCAATTACCAGTAATGAAATTCATGAAATGAATCACTAATGAAAAGAACTTCTAATAAACAGAAGTCCAGGATCATGTGACTTCACAAGTGAATTCTACCAAACAATTTAGAAAAGAGTCAATACCTATCCTCAAACTATTCCAAAAAGTTGCAGGGAAGGAACACTTCCAAACTCATTCTATAAAGCCAGTATCGCTTTGACACCAAAACAAGACAAAGATGTCACAAAAAATGAAATTATGGGACAGTATCACTGATAACATAGATGCAAAAATCCTCAGCAAAATATCAGCAAACTGAATTCAACAGTACATTAAAAGGATTATATACTACAATCAAGTGCAATTTATCCCAGGGATGCAACAAGAATGGTTCAATATCCACAAATTAATCAATGTGATACACCACATTAATAAATTGAAGAATAAAAATCATATGATCATTTCAGTAGATGCAGAAAAAGCTTCTGACAAAATTCAACATCCCTTTATGATAAAAACTCTCAGGGACTTTCCTGGTGGTGCAGTGGTTAGGAATCCACCTGCCAATGCAAGGGACATGGGTTCAAGCCCTGGTCCAGGAAGATCCCACCTGCCACGGAGCAACTAAGCCCGTGCACCACAACTACTGAGCCTGTGCTCTAGAGCCTGCGAGCCACAACTACTGAGCCCATGTGCCACAAATACTGAGCCCGCGTGCCTAGAGCCCGTGCTCCGCAATGACAGAAGCCACTGCAATGAGAAGCCCACACACCATGGCAAAGAGTGGCTCCCGCTCACCGCAACTGGAGAAAGCCTGCACGCAGTAATGAAGAATCAACACAGCCAAAAATAAAATAAATAAATAAATTAAAACAAACAAACAAAAACCTCTCCACAAAGGAGGTGTAGAGGGAACGTACCTCAATAACAAAAGTCAAACAGAAATATAGATCAATGAACAGGATAGAGAGCCCAGAGATAAACCCACACACCTAATTATGGTCACCTAATCTATGAGAGAGGAAGCAAAAATATACAATGGAGAAAAGACAGTCTTTCAATAAATGGTGCTGGGAAACTGAACAGCTACACATAAAAGAATAAACAAACTCAAAATGGATTAAAGACCTAAATGTAAGGCCAGACACTCTTAGAGGAAAACATAGGCAGAACACTCTTTGACATAAATTGCAGCAAAGTCTTTTTTGACCTAACTCCTACAGTAACGAAAATAAAACCAAAAATAAACAAATGGGACCTAATTAAACTTAAAAGCTTTTGCAAAGCAAAGGAAACCATAAACAAAACGAAAAGACAACACTCAGACTGGGAGAAAATATTTGCAAATGAAACAACCGACAAGAGATTAATCTCCAAAATGTACAAACAGTTCATGCAGCTCAATATCAAAAAAAAAAATCAAAACATGGGTGGAAGACCTAAATAGACATTTCTCCAAAGAAGACATATAGATGGCCAACAAATATATGAAAACATGCTCAACATCACTAATTATTAGAGAAATGCATATCAAAACTACAATGAGGTATCACCTCACACCAGTCAGAATGGCCATCATCAAAATATCTACAAACAATAAATGCTGGAGAGAGTGTGGAGAGAAGGGAACCCTCCTACACTGTTGGTGGGAATGTAAACTGGTACAGCCACTGTGGAGAACAGTATGGAGGTCCCTCAAAATGCTAAAAACAGAACTACCATATGACCCAGTAACCCCACTCCTGGGCATATACCTAGAGAAAACTGTAACTCAAAAATACACCTGCACCCCAATGTTCACTGAAGCACAATTTACAGCAGCCAGGATGTGAAAGCCACCTAAATGTCCATCAACAGAGGAACGGATAAAGAAGATGTGGCACATATATAAAATGGAATATTACTCAGCCATAAAAAGAAATGAAATTGTGCCATTTGCAGAGACATAGATGGACCTAGAGACTGTCATACAGAGTGAAGTAAGTCAGAAAGAGAAAAACAAATATCGTGTAATATTGTTTATATGTGGAATCTAGAAAAATGATACAGATGAACTTATTTGCCAAGCAGAAATAGAGACACACAAGTAGAGAACAAACGTATGGATACCAAGGGGGGAAGTGGGGGGTGGGATGAACTGGGAGATTGGGATTGACTTACATACACTACTATATATAAAATAGGTAACTAATGAGAACCTACTGTATAGCACAAGGAACTCTACTCAATGCTCTGTCGTGACCTAAATGGGAAGGAACTCTAAAAAAGAGGTGATATATGTATACGTATAACTGATTCACTTTGCTGTACAGCAGAAACTAACATAACATTGTAAAGCAACTATACTCCAATAAAAATTAATAATTAAAAAAAAGTCATATACGACAAGCCCACAGCCAACATCTTAATCAACAGTAAAAAGCTGAAAGCATTTCCTCTAAGATCAGGAACAAGACAGGGATGCCCACTCTGCCCACTTCTATTCAACTTAGTATTGCAAGTCCTAGCCACAGCAATCAGATAAAAAATAGAAATAAAAGGCATCCAAATTGGAAAGGAAGAAGTAAAACTGTCAACTGTTTGCAGATGACATGATGCTATACATAGAAAACCCTAAAGATACCACCAAAAAACTACTAGAACTCATCAGCGAATATCGTAAAGTTGCAGGATACAAAATTAATATAGAGAAATCTGTTGCATTTCTATACACTAGCAATAAACTATCAGAAAGAGAAATTAAGAAAACAATCCCATTCATGATCTCATCAAAAAGAATAAGATACCTAGGAATAAATCTAACTAATGAAGTAAAAGACCTGTACTTGGAAAACTATAAGACACTGATGAAACCAAATGAAGATGAGACAAACGGATGAAAAGATATACCATGTTCAAGGTTTGGAAGAATTAATATTGTTAAAATGACCATACTACCCAAGGAAATCTACAGATTCACTGCAATCCCTATAAAAATACCAACGGCATTTTTCACAGAACTAGAACAAATAATTCTAAAACTTGTAAAGAAACACAAAAGACCCTGAATAGCCAAAACAATCTTAAGAAAGAAAAACAAAAGGAGGTATCATGCTCCCTGATTTCAAACTATACTACAAAGCTATGGTAATCAAAACAGTATGGTACTGGCACAAAAACAGATACATAGAGCAATGGAACAGAACAGACAGCCCAGAAATAAACCCATGCACCTCTGCTCAATTAATCTACAAAAAAGGAAGCAAGAATATACAATGAAGAAAAGACAGTCTTTCCATAAGTGGCGTTTGGAAAACTGAACAGCCACATGCAAAAGAGTTAAACTGGACTACTTTCTCACACCATATACAAAAATAAACTCAAAATGGATTAAAGATTTAAATGTAAGACCCAAAACCATAAAACTCCTAGAAGAAAACATAGGCAGTTCGCTCTTTGACATCAGACTTAGCAATTTTTTTTTTGAATATGTCTCTTCAGGCAAGGGAAAAAAAAGTAAAAATAAATGAATGGGACTACATCAAACTAAAAGGCTTTTGAACAGTGAAGGTTACCATCAATAAAATAAGAAGGCCACAACTGAACGGGAGAAGATGTTTGCAAACAATAGATCCAACAAGGGGTTAATATCCAATCTATACAAAGAACTCATACAACTCAATAGCAGAAAACCAAACAGCTTCATTAAAAAATGGGCAGAGAACCTGAATAGACATTTTTCTACAGAAGACATACAGACAGGAACAGGCACATGAAAAGATGCTCGACATCACTAATCATTAGGGAAATGCAAGTCAAAACCACAATGAAATAGCACCTCACATCTGTCAGAATGGCTATTATCAAAAAAGACAACAAATATGTGTTGGTGAGGATGTGGAGAGAAGGGAACCCTTGTGCACTACTGGTGGGAATCTACATTGGTACAACCACTATGGAAAACACTATGGAGATTCCTCAAAAAATTAAAAATAGAACTACCATACTCTCTAGCTATTCCACTTCTGGGTGTGTGAAGAAAATAAAAACGCTAATTCGAAAAGATATATGCACCCCTATGTTCACTACAGCGTTATCTACAATAGCCAAGATATGGAAGCAGTCTACGTGTCCATCAACAGATGGAACGTAAAAACAACAGCTAAAGGTATACATATATACAATGGAATATTAATCAGCTGTATAAAAAGAATGAAACATTGCCATTTGCAACAACATGGATGGACCTACAGGGTATTATGTTAAGTGAAATAAGTCAGACAAAGAAAGACAAATACTGTATGATTTCACTTACATGTGGAATCTAAAAAACAAAACAAATGGACAACTATAACTAAACAGAAACAGGGTCATAAGGAGAACAAACAGGTTGTTGCCAGAGGGAAGGGGGTTTGGGAAAAAAGAGTAGTAGGTGAGGGAGATTACAAACATTCAGTACAAAATAAATGAGTCACAGGTATGAAATGTACAGTGTGGAGAATACAGTCAATAATTCTGTAATATCTTTGTATGGTGACAGATGACAACTAGACTTATCATGGGTCATTTTGAAATGAATAGAACTATGAAATCATTATGTTGTATACCAGGAGCTAACATAGTGTTGTAGGTTAATTATACTTCAAAAACAAGCAAACTCACAGAAAAATAGATCAGATTTACGGCTTCCAGAGTCAGGTGCTGGCGGGAGGGGGAATTAGGCAAAAGATACAAGCTGCCAGTTATAAGGTAAGTAAGTACTAGGGATGTAAGTACAACATGATAAAGATAATTAACACTGCTGTACATTATCCATGAAAGTTAGGGTAAGTTCTAAGAGTTCTCATCATAAAGGAAAAAAATTTCTTTTCCATTTCTTTAATGTTGTACCTATGTGACATGATGGATGTTCACTAAACTTATTGTGATAATCTATTTCATGATGTATGTAAGTCAGAGCATTATGTTGTATACCTTAAACCTATACAGTGCTGTATGTCAATTTTATCTCAGTTCTATATAGACTCAAATCTAATAACAATGAACATTATTATAAGGCAATATTATACCTTGGGGTATTAGCTAGTGATAATAGTTCATGTTTTATGTTATAAATATTTTAAATATCTATAATTATAAATGAATAAGGGATGAATGCTTAAATTTTTACTCTTTGGACACTTAACATATACTGTCTTAGAATCACTCTTACTATCTGAATAAATCATATATCTCCAGTCTACTGAGGGCAGAAAAAAATAAGGTATGAGGTGTTGGCCCTAACTCTTCACAAACATTATGCCATTTAATTCTCATAAGAACCCTAAGATAGATTATATCATTATCTCCATTTTTCAAGAAAAAATGGAGGCCCAGAGATATTAAATAACATTTCCAAAAGTTACAGAATCAGTGAGGCTGAGAGGCACAAATCCAGATCTTATCTCTCTCCAACCAGACTACAGGCTTGCCCCAGGGCAAGATTTATGCAGTGCTGGAGCTTCTCATCCCACTGTAGGCCCTATATGATTAGTACATAAAGGTTGCCGACTTTATGAGTCAAATAAACAAAACCTCTTGACTACTGTGTCTATTTTAACTTTCATTCCAGCAAGCCATAAGTATTTATATCACTATTACACACACCTGTGACTTCACCAAAAATAGGTTTGGCTGATTTTGCCATAAAGTTCCCTTTACAGGAACTATATACAGCATTTCCAAAAGCATAACTGCCAGTAAGGAAAAATATAACTTGCAAAAAGGCAGGGAGTCTAGCTCAGCAATATCAGTTATTCTAAATCCTGTGTAATAAGACGACTGCAGTCTTCCCTATGCAGACACTGAGTAAAATAAATAAGAATGAAAGATTTTCACATCAACTATTCAGTCAACTGGTTTTGCATATTCAAGGCACTGATTGCCAAATAAAAGGGAGACAAATTAGGTTCTAAATGTAACTTAATATAAACAACCCCGGCCCACATATATACTTCTGATTATAACTTAGATTAACTCTTAAAAGTTCTTACTGTGCACCCAGTAGCCAAAGCTGCAGCTCTGAAGCAATCTTCTGCCTTTTTGGTCAAAACTGGAAGTTCTTTCATTGAGGGTGCACGGAAGTAATAGATTAGTTCAGAATAAGAGGGAATGATATTGGGTTTTACACCACCATTTTTTATTATACCTATAAAAAGAACCAAATTACTGGAATTGAGCTTGGAGCTTGGAGATCATTTCTTTAAGCTTAAATACACCCATAAAGTTTTTCAGCCAATATATACATAAAGAAAAATAATTTAAACTTATTAGCGTCACATATATGCCAACCAAAGATTTTGATGTTATACAACAAGTTTCTATGCACAGTGTGACACTTTCTTGCTAATAGGAAAAAAAATAACTGTCTATATGTACTTTAGTCTGAGGAATTTATACGATGTTAAGAAATTATGATTCCTGACTATAAAGAAACTGCTACAAATTTTTACAACTATCTTAAGCCTTCTGGGAGAGACTTTTATTTCAGTGTGTTTTGTTACAGTTGTACATTTTGATAAACTTTTGACATAAGGAAAAAAACCAATGGTATGAGCCTCTGTAATTACCCTCATACCTCAGGAATCCCATTTTAAATAGCATTTGGCTCTGGGAGAATAATTTTCATGCCAACAAGAAACCAATGCAAGTCAAAGATGACAAAATATACTACCACTGTCAAAACAAGTGCATTTATTTGGAACTAGACTGAGAAGGAAGATGTATCCATTCAAAATAATAATGAAAATAAGTATGCAAAACCTATTTTATATGACCTGTTTTAAAAAATATATTTTTTACATATTCCTGTTTATTCTTTTTAAAGAAACTAACGTAGAAAATTGGTAAAAGTGCAGTTACAAACTAATTTCAGACTATAGCAAAATCAGGCAAAGAACAGACCTTAAAGTATAATAATTTCTTAAATCATAAGGAAATAAACTAAAAAATAAAT
Source organism: Grampus griseus (assembly GCF_964374135.1). Taxonomy (NCBI): domain Eukaryota; kingdom Metazoa; phylum Chordata; class Mammalia; order Artiodactyla; family Delphinidae; genus Grampus; species Grampus griseus. The sequence continues at coordinate 21,928,267 of NC_139007.1, read as the reverse complement.
CTGTACCTTCAAGACAATACTTTATTACTGTATATATATTAAGGTGATACACATAATTTAAAAAGATGTTACTTAGGATTAATAGCACTTGGGTACATAAAACCAGTAACCACCACTTTTTTTTAAATGAGAAAATGATGAAATTTTGTTATTAAGAGACAGTGAAGATAACTGAAAAAATCAAGTTCTAACTTTCAAATACCCACAGAATATTAAGAGACAGTGAGGATAACTGAAAAATCAAGTTCTAACTTTCAAATATCCACAGAAAGAACATAGATCCTTACATAAAAACATTATTTCTAATATTCAAAATGACCATTCTATTTATGTACAAATAATCTTAACTATCTTCTTACCCACACATAAATGAACATCTAGTATCCTGTCCCAGGAATTTCTGAAAATGTTAAAAATTTTTGGAATATTCATAAAGTACATAAAATGTTCCCAAATGTTTTTTTAATCAAATATTAAGGAATAATATTGCACTGAAATATATTAAGCACCATCTATTACCCAAAGTATTTGACACTCGTACCATGAACTCTCCAGGTAGGTTTCATTTGTTGTCTTAACACAGACAGATTGCTGTAGGCAAGGACAGCAGCATCTAATGCATTTAGTCCTTCCCAGGGATAAGCAGCAGCATGAGATGCTTTTCCATAGTACTTCACAGTCACACTAGGAAATAAAACATCATTCGGAATTACTTTTTTCAATATCACCAAAGTAAGAAAATCCAAGTAATTAGAACTACCCAACTATTATTCAAAATTAATTCACACTGCTGAATTAATTTGTAGCAATAATATAGCAATTTACATACCTTAGTTTTAGTTTATTATTATGTAATACAGTGACTAACACAAAGAAGGCATTCCAAAAAAACAGAGAAAAAGAACTTTGCTCAATCGAGCTCCTGTACAAATTAAATCTGTACACAATTCAATTTAAACGAACAATGCAATACTGTATTAAGTGCTGGAATTACAAAAGAGATGGCTCCTGTCTCCTTCTACACTGTACTGTGATAGCTCTATATCAAAGGTCTACAAAAACTCAAATAATTCTTTCTGTCTTAAAGGTGGGGAAAGGTCAAGGAAAGACGGAAAGAAGGTGACATTTGAAATGGGTTAAGACAACCTCTAAAAATCAGATTATATTCACAGTATTATAAAATATTCTAGCGTTAAGTCAGTTGTTCCTGACCAATATTTTATTAATGTTCCAGAATACCTGTATCACTAATACCTTAAAAGTTTTTTAAAAATTAATTAATTAATTATATTTCTGTCTGGGTTGGGTCTTCGTTGCTGCACGTGTGCTTCTCTAGTTGCGGTGAGTGGGCGCTACTCTTTGTTGCGGTGCGCGGGCTTCTCATTGTGGTGGTTTCTCTTATTGCGGAGCATGGGCTCTAGGCGTGCGGGCTTCAGTAGTTGTGGCACTCAGGTTCAGTAGTTGTGGCTCATGGGCTCTAGAGTGCAGGCTCAGTAGTTGTGGCACACAGGCTTAGTTGCTCCGTGGCATGTGGGATCTTCCCAGACCAGGGCTCGAACCCATGTCCCCTGCACTGGCAGGAGGATTCTTAACCACTGCGCCACCAGGGACATCCCCCTTAAAATTTTATAAATTGTTTTTCCACTTCCCAATAGTTCTCATACCAGTCTACTCAGATACAATAAAAAACAATAAGGTTTAGAGAAAGGATTGTATATTAAATAGTTATTTATAAAGATGACTTGCCTCCATTTGTTTTTTTAACTCTTTGAACACATGACTCATGGCCTTGTCTGATAACTCCAAAAGAAAAAAAATTAATAATGGTGACTTGTTTGGATAACACTTTTTAAGCCTGATTAATAGTACCCACATTTAAATTATTAAAAAGTCACTCTAGGGCTTCCCTGGTGGCGCAGTGGTTGAGAGTCCGCCTGCCGATGCAGGGGGACACAGGTTCGTGCCCCGGTCCGGGAAGATCCCACCTGCCGTGGAGCGGCTAGGCCCGTGAGCCATGGCCGCTGAGCCTGCGCGTCTGGAGCCTGTGCTCTGCAACGGGAGAGGCCACAACAGTGAGAGGCCCAAGTACCGCAAAAAAAAAAAAAAAAAAAAAAAAGTCACTCTAGACTTTTTTTTTTTTTAATGAGCTAGCTTCAGGAGGCTCATGGCATTTCTTTACTGATTCCAAACATTCTATTTAAAAAACAAAATCCAAATATATATTTTAAATTTTAAGATACTTGTTATTTCCTCAATCTATATCTATCACCATCACTCAGAAACTGGAATTTTAACAAAACTGGTGATAAATATTATAAAATGGAAAAAGATGTCCTTTATGAAAATGGCTCTAGCACCATTTCTTCTAGGGTTCAAATCTATGTACAATTAAAGCACAATAAACTACAGGAAAACAAATGTTAATGCCTGTTTTATATCAGCATTAGTATTTTAGGCTTAAAAAGCACATTTAAGGGCTTCCCTGGTGGTGCAGTGGTTGAGAATCAGGCTGCCAATGCAGGGGACACAGGTTCGAGCCCTGGTCTGGGAAGATCCCACATGCCGCGGAGCAACTGGGCCCGTGAGCCACAACTGCGGAGCCTGCGCATCTGGACCCTGTGCTCCACAACAAGAGAGGCCGCGATAGTGAGAGGCCTGCGATGAAGAGGGGCCCCCACTCGCTGCAACTAGAGAAAGCCCTCGCACAGAAACGAAGACCCAACACAGCCAAAAATAAATAAATAAATAAATTTATTTTTTAAAAAAAGAACATTTAAAAAAAACTGATATGGAATGATATTCAAGACACATTGTTTAATTTTAAAAAGCAAGAGCCAGATCAACAATATATTTAGCAGACTATTTCAGAGGGGGGAAAATCCTCCTTTAAGATTTAATTTATACATGTACCTATTTTATGTCTACAAATATACCCCCAAAGTCCTGGGAGAATATATATCTCTAGAAAAGGGACTGGATGTGAAAAAAGGTGATTAATAGGGACATAGTGCTTTATCTTATTTATTGTTACAGATTTTTAGCATGAATAGATTAGTAATTTTTTAAATTAAATTTTTGTTCTTGCTCTCTTTTCCATCTTAAAAGTTGGCAAATGAAAAATCTAAGAAGCCAGATATTAAGAAAAGGCCTGAGGCCCAATGGACTGACTTCAGAATCAAGGCCAAGAAGCCTACCTAAACCTAAATCCTAGAAGGCTAATGGACTGGGAAGCCTGCCTGCAGCCACTGGTCCCTTCTAGCCAGAGGCATTGGCAGAGGTTTCTAACCTCTAAGGTTTTCCAGAGGTGTACTACTGTACAGCATCCCTGAAACGGAAGTTGAAAGATTCTTCCTACTGTCACAATACCAATTCCTGGTGATAAGACCAAAAATACCAGAACAGTTAAAATAGTCACCCTCTGAAAACAAGGCATGCAGAGAAATGCAGGATAACTGAACACACAATCTAGAAGCACTGCTGGGGTGGTTCTGCGATTACTCCCAGGCTACTGTAGAGGAGAACATGGGGTTTTCCTCAAGCAGCTGAGCCATGGCTCCTTGGGACCAGACCCCTAACTGGACCATTAAATATGATGGTTGAAATTTCTGATGTAAAAAATTTAAACCACTTAAATGATGCATGCTCCTAGGTACCAAAAAAAGTGAGCTTTTCAACATAGAGAAAGATAAAAAAGAAAAAAAAAGTTTCAGCACCAGACGAATCAGAAAAGGATATATTGGCAAATTCCAATTTGTTTCTGTATTTTTTCGTCAGGAACATAATTTATCCTTTTTGCAAAGAGCTCAAAATAAGTAAACTAAAGAAGTGTGTTTTCTTCCCAAGACTAACAAAGCTGTCTCTTGCAGATCTATTCAGCTGCAAATGCAACTCCATATCAAAGGACAGACATTGTCCAGAAACCAGATTCCTCTCAATTCAAAATAGAACATACATGTCAACATATTGTTTGCTATTCTTACGCTTTTTAGGCAGTATTTTAACAGTTCAATTATGAACACCATATTAAATCTCAATTAGAAGGGGCCTACCAAATGTCGTTCAATGGAAATCAAATATCACATCATTATCTTTCAATTTACTGTTTTTTTTCAATTTACTGTTTTTTTTCAATTTACTTTTTAAATGCAGAAGTACCGAGTTTTAGCCTCCAGTTAAGTCACTAAAGTATTCTAATAGCCTGTTTTCCACTACGAAGTTTATTTCAACTTGATTACTCACTCATGTTCAGCCACATCAGGTAGATAAGCAGCATTCTCTTGAGATGGATGGGCCATAAAAACAACATCAAGATTTTTAAAAGCCCCTGCTTCGATTAAATCAATTTTGCCACCACCATCTTCTTCTGCAGGGGTTCCCAGAACAATTACCTAGAAAGAAATACCTGTGTCAGAGCAACAAAAAATCCTAGCAGGCAATATCAGTCAGGTTCCCTTGCATATGTATTCACAATCTAAATCAAACTATGAAGAGAGGTTTTGTTCTCTGACTCAAATAAGGCAGTGGGCATAAGTCTACCATGCTAAATTCACCACAACTTGCAATTGACATTATTATACCAATTTGGCTCAAAGTATGTACTAAAGCCTCTGTAGGAAACTTTTCCCAATCTTATAACACAACTTTATAGAACTAATGTCAAAGATGAAAAGAGATAAGTAGTATATACTAAGTTCCTCAAAATTATTTAGGACTTACTTCTTAAAGCTTATTTTTGACTGTCTTTTAGTATATGTGTATATAATTATTCATAAGCCTTTTACTGGTAAGGAACTTTCTAGTTACTTATTAGTTATCCTCACAACAACCCTGTGAGGTAGGTGAGCGATCTGTATCATCATTTTAGGAAGGGTGGTTTTGAGGCATGGAGTGAAATGTCTTGCCCCAGATCACAGAGCAAGGCTTAAAGCAGAGCTGGGATTAGATACCCTGACCTTCAGGCCCGAACTCTGTTTCCTTACCAAACTACCTCTTTAGAAGGTCTTAACGCATTCATCCTTTATGAAAAGCATTGAATAAATCTTAATACCACGGTTAGAAACGGCCAACTATTACACAAACTTACTAATTCGATTCCACCAGCTCAACCAGGCAGATTTATTGGTCACCAAACACCTAATTAAACAAAAGAGAACTTTACAGAATAAACATTTTACTTTGATATTTAAACTTAACTTCTTCAAACAATTTTTAAAAGCAAAGAAAAATTATAAACAACTAATATACTTTCAAGGTCACGTATAAGAACACAATGAAACAAGTTGGAAAAGTTCTTGGCTTGCAAAGAGAATCAACATAAATTCCATTTTCAGATAAGACAGATAACCTTACTAAAACTGAGTATTACCATTCAAAATCAGAAGTGTGTGTATTTCCCAAAGTCTTGCTTTAGTCAGAAGTTATAAAGCACCCAAACTCTTAAACTGCTTTTTACTCTTAACCCTTGACTCATGAAATCTGATGACTTTTCAGGTTAAATCTTGTTGACTTCTCTGAACCTTTCATAAACCTGGTTAAAGCTAAATCTCTCCAGTGCTTCATGCAATGGCAAAGGACATCTCCTCCCCCAAACAAAACAAAAACCTAGCCAGATGAAAAACAAGGCCCAGAGGCAGAAAAGAGAAGGCAGCTAAAGAGAAAAAGCCACAAAAGATGGAACTGTAAGGATAAAAGAGAAAGGTTACTGACACTGGAAAAAATGGGCTAAAGAATATTAAAATATAACATTAGTCTTCCCCTTAACCTGAGCAGTGGTGATTCAATCTTAGCCCACAGAAAGAATATACCACCTGGAAAAACAGAGTAACACAAGGTTAAACTTGCCCTGTGGCTAACGTAAACACTTCCCCGTTTAAAGGATCGAGCTATATCTTAAAATCGCGAAATAAACTTTTAAGACTTAAGGATCATGTAGTTAATGTTCACTCTCTTCCCATTTTTGTATACTTCTAGAGGTTTTGCAGTTCTAACGACTGAACATTTCCTATCCAAATTCCAATGATTCTAATCACAACAGCTCCTAGGACTGCCACAAACAAAAGATTTTTTGGAGGCTAACGAAGAGGGTCTACAGGTATCCCTATAACTACCTCCCAGAGATTGCACAACCTTGTCAGCAAATTGCGATTGCCCGTTACCAAAAACAAGCCATCACGAAAACCAGGCTTGGTTCTAAGTCCTTTCCTAAGGGAGAGAGTTCACTCAATTGTTTACAACTACGCAGGAGAGAAAAAGCAAAAATCTGCAAAATGTCGCTAGGTCGGCAACTCATGCACTACTGACTTTGATCCAGGGGTTCTGCCTACTAGAAAAAGCCAGGACGTCGAGTGCTGTCCCCTACACTTGCCCCGGGGTGGGAAGGGACGGAGGCGCACGGGAAGCGCCGGCTCCCGCCCTTCTCGGGTCGGTCCCGGCCTGGGCTGGCGATGGGAATCCCAAGCCCGCGCCCCACCTCACCTTCACTGGCAGAGGCGGCCCAGGGAGGCTCTCCAGGGCCCCCTTGACGCCCAGCGCGGCCGCCGCCCCGACCTCGGCGATCAGGTTGTGGCCGCAGGCGTGCCCGATGCCTGGCAGCGCGTCGTACTCGCAGAGGAAGCCCAGGTGCAGCGGGCTCGGCGCCGCCCAGCCCCGCGGCGGCCCCCACTCGGCACGGAAGGCCGTGACCAGCTGGTAGTGCGGCTGCACCACCCACGACGCGGCCGGGCGCTCGCTCTGGAAGAAGCGCGTCAGCACGTCGTGGGCATGGTGCTCCTCGTAGGCCAGCTCGGGCTCGCTCCAGATCGCGCGGCTCAGGGCCCCCAGGCGCTCGGCCGCCTCGTCGATGCACTCCGCCGCGCGCAGCTTCAGCAGCTCCACCTCGAAGACGGCGGCGCAGGCGCCCCCCTCCACCGGCCTCTCCTCTCCGGGTCTCATCGTGCTCACAGCCGGTGACCGGTCAGCGCTCTTCCCGACCGCCCGCTAGGTCGCTCCCTCCCGGCGGCCGACTGAGTCTGCGCACATGCCCGGCGTTCCCTGCGCAGGTTGTCTCCGCAGCTCCCGGGAGACCCACCCCCCGAGCCCCCGCGCCCCGCCTCCAGCGCCTCGCCGGAAACGTGCTCCGCCCCTTCTGCCGCCGGTCGCTGGGAGGAATCCGAGTCTTGGCGCTAATCGTCTCTCCTTCGTCCCCTTGGCTGTCCTGACAACTTATTTATGGTCTAAGGTCATTACTCCTTTTCGTTGTTGCTTATGTCCCAGAGCAGCAGAATAGAACGGTTTTATTGGTTAATAGGCCTCAGAGACAGACCAAGTGGAATACAGTCCCCTGAAAAACGGCACTCTCCTTTCTAGAATAGTAATACAATTTTTTTTTTTTTAGAATAGTAATACAAATTTATACAAGGGTTTTAGTTCCTAAAACTGGGTGTCGATATAAATGTTTTACAAAGAACACTGGTCTATAGACTACGTAGTTAAGTTTTCGGAACGCCCTCACTTTCTTCTCCCTGAGGTTACTGTGTTACGTAAAAGCTGAAACTGCTGTATATGGCTTTCTTATTAGAATCAGAACTTACTAGTAACTCGAACAGCAGCTGGAATGTAAATAGTAAGCACTAGATATGTATTCGCTATTATAGTCTACTTGAGTAGAGTAGAATTAGAATTAAGTATTTAAAATGAGGTTTTTTAAAAAGCCCAAAACAGTTAATAAAAACATTTATGGTCATATATATTCATACTATTTTGTTGATTTGAATATGTTTTGTTAAATAGTAACAGCTTTGAGAGAGAGCATATTTACTATTTTCGTTTACAACTTTGATGCTGAACTCAAGTAACATGTGTGCAGTTGGTGTCCACATTATAACTCGGTTTTAAATTACCCAGTGAAGAAATTCAAGATGCCGTACTCTTTTCTCCAGAGTGAAGCACAAAGTCTGAAAAAATGTTGTTGATGACATAACTATTAATAGCACTGTAGAGATTTATATTCTAAGGTGTTCCACATAGTAAAAGCTTCCATCAACATTTCATACTCTATCACCTCTTTCCTTCATTTGTTACAATTTGGTTAAATGGGACACAATATATTCATATAATAAGACAAATGTATTTTTTCAAAATAAGTCTAAAGGAAGCTAACATACATGAACACTATCTACTACTATTTTTAACTACTACACATATTAACAATATCAGAGTAAATGTCACATTCTAAATCAGAAAATACTGTCATTCTCAGGCAACACCCTAACTGAAACGCAGCTCTAAAGACAACAAATGTGGTATTAAATTCCTGACCCCCTTGTCTATGCTTAATAAACCTTACTGAGATACACTTCCGCAAAAATCCCCCCTGCGACTATGAGATTCAGTATTATTGTGTTCAGATAGTTGGCTAAACAATGGCCTTGTTTGAGCAAATACAGTAGGTGACATTTGTAGAGCACTTACTCTGTGGCAGGAGCTTAACATGTGCTAAGTGCTTTACGAGCATTAACTCATTTAATTCTCATAATAACCAATGAGGTTGTTAATGTGATTATTTATCTTCACTTTACAGAGGCACTGTCTGAGATTACACAGCTATTAAGTAGTGGATCCAGTATGGAACAGAGGCCAGTCTGGCTCCAGTGGGCTACTTTCAGCCACCGTGCTCTATTGTTTATGTAAGTAGACATCCAAATTCTTAAATGCATCTACAGCTTGTCTATTTGCATGAGAACCCATAAATATCACTCAGTTTGAATAAGTTTACTGCAGCAACCCTGCCTGTTGCCATCAGTAGTACCCGTGTTTGCTTGCTCTTATCAGGCAGCTATAAACAACAGAAAAGGGGTACATATAAATTCTATATAGAAGCTGCTGTTTATATTACGTGTTATGAATTAATAAAGCTGTCACTTGAGGTAGAGAAAAGATAGATTCATTTCAAGCTCTGTTCTGTGTGTATGCACATGCATGCATGTATGTGTTGGTTTTCCATTGTTGGCAGCCTATATTTCTTACTTATTGTATCCTTAAATTAATTTATTTAATAAATTGTGATAATTTGTTCAATATGTATCTTCCCCTCCAGTCTTTAAACTCCGTTGCTTTCTCACTGTATTCCCCAACACCTAACATGGTGCGGTGGTGATACAGCCCTTCCTCGTCAATAAATGTTTGTTGATTGATTATTTTTGAATCTAATAAGCTAATTGAGTAATGGTAGCAGTTAACCACTCAACTATGCCAACTGCCTGCAGATACTGTGTGTATCAGTGTGATGCTTCTCCCCAGACTTCTCAGTCCTTTACCTCTGGGAGTTGAGAGGCAGGAAGAATGGCTTCTGGAAGTTGATAGAGTAGGACATATGGCCTTGAATCTGATCAACTCAGTAATTCTTACTATCACTTTCATTTGTATCCATAATGTTCATACAACTGTCTACCTCTATGTGCTGCTACTAAGGAGCCTGTAATTCTTTTTACCAGAAACATTAAAAAAATGGAGAATACTTCTCTTCCTTTAGTAGATGCTATATCTGAAAAAAATAATACAATACCCAGAGTTCAGTATTAAGGTGTTAATTTTGACCTTTGCTTTGGAGGGAAGGTGGGTAGAAAGAGTTCTCATCAAAGAACTGGTTTTTAAAGTAGAAAGATACCTCTTCTCTCACTGCTCAGAAAACCAGCCGCCATGACACCCAACTCCATAACTTTAAGGACAGCAAATTCATGACAAATGAGTGCTTTGGTGGGGATAGTAGATCAATTATTTCCTTTACCTTGGGAAAGCAACGTTGTCCATGGCTGAAATACTAGCCAAATTGCACAAGACTAGACTGGATATTATTCTGGACTTCAGATTCAGAACGCTTTTTGGCAAGACAACAGACTTGGATATGGTTGATATTATTTTAATTAGAATAAAATAAAATCCTCAACATAGTCTTGCAAAGCATGACCTAAATGAGAAGACAAAAATATGTTGAGAACCCAGAAAAAGAAATGGAATGAAAAACTAGATAGCACATTAAGAAACCACTTCTGGGACTTCCTTGGTGGCGCAGTGCTAAGAATCTGCCTGCCAGTGCAGGGGACACAGGTTCGGGCCCTGGTCCAGGAAGATCCCACATGCTGCGGAGCAGCGAAGCCCGTGCGCCACAACTACAGAGCCTATTCTGTAGAGTCCGCGAGCCACAACTACTGAAGCCCACATGCCTAGAGCCCGTGTTCTACAACAGGAGAAGCCACCGCAATGAGAAGCCCTCGCACCACAACGAAGAGTAGCCCCTGCTCGCCGCAACTAGAGAAAGCCCACGCACAGCAATGAAGACCCAATGCAGCCATAAATAAATAAATAAATAAATAAAATTTATTTAAAAAAAGAAAAAAAAGAAACCACTTCTGGGGACTTCCCTGGTGGTCCAGTGGTTAAGACTCCACGTTCCCAATGCAGGGTACCCAGGTTCAATCCCTGGTCAGGGAACTAGATCCCGCATGCCGCAACTAAAGGATCCCACATGCTGCAAGGAAGATCCCACGTGTTGCAACTGAGATCCGATGCAGCCAAATAAATAAATATTTAAAAAAGAAAAAAAAAGAAACCACTTCTGGGCTAAGGTGTTGGGAAAGCTGGCTGTCATTTGGCAGAAAGCAGTGAACCAAGAGAACAGGTAGGGAGAAAGGTGAATTTTGATGGGGTGGGGAAGGGACATAGAGGAATTCTGTATACATTGTTAAAGAGATAAAACTCTATCCAGACAGTGGATAACTATCGAATGTTATTAAGCAGGAGAAAAGTAAAACCAGATTTTTGTTCCAGAAGAGTAATTGATGACAATGTGGAAGATAAATGGAAACAGAGAGACTTTGAGCTGAGACAAGCTAAAAGCTTCCTGCAAAGTCCCTGGAATCCAGAAACATTCCACAGACAGAAGTGGCCAAACCTGATGTCTGATGGAATGTGTTTGGAGGAAGGGGACATGATGGAGAAAAGGAGGCAGGATGACTGAGTTTTCTAGTGTGAACGGCTGGGTGGATGGTAAAATCATTCAACCACATAGGGGCAATGGGAGTGTAAGGGGCCAGTGGATGGATGTGTGTTAGAGGAGGTGGATGCCACCATCCAAAAGACTAGCAGTGGCGCTAAGGAAAGTGGAGGAGCTAAGGAACAGTGCATGTCCATGTATCTACTATGCATAATGGTTATACCCAGAAGAGAATTAAACCATCCGGGGAGTGAGTGAGTAGGCAGGAAATAACTTAAGGTGAGGAAGAAACTCTGGAAAATAAAAGCAAAGGAAATGAACAAAAATGTCTGGCGAGACCTTGCTTCTGTTGGGTAAGGTTCTATTACAGCTTGTTTTCAAATTCTGTATAGATTTCTTCAAATGGCCCATGAGGTAAAGGCAGCTATTTTAAAGCCTGGAATGTCCTGGTACTAAGTTACTTGAGGCTCTCTTTGACTTCCCTCCCTCTTGGCAATGAGATTAGCTGCTCTGCTGAACATAACTGTTACTGAAATGAGGACAGTGAGGTTCTCTTAGAGGAAAGGCTTCTCCTCTGCCTGATTCCCTGAGGCTGGTAGACTACAACACTGTGAAGACACAGCCCGGCTTGCTGGATGAGAACATTTCTCTCCTAAGGTTATGGTTTGGGAAAATGGAGAGAACTTTTTTGGCTCCCCTGCCCTTCTTGATACAACATTTAGAACTTGGACCCAATGCAGTGCTTGAGGGTCCTTCAAGAGATTCCTCTCTTAAGCAACGTGTACACTTTCACCATGTGCGTATCTACTAAGGATTCATCTCTCAAACTTCTCAGTTATTTTGGTGTTACTTATTTTACATTGCTAGCAGGAATGGATTACGTGGATGGTCACAGGGTGCTTAAAATACTCAAGATGTTTTATAAAAGATGTGGTAATGAAGAGCCATAAGTAAAGTTTAAAATGTGTGGTCTAAAAATTAGGAAACATCTAACAATTAGAGGTATGATGGAACATGAAATAGGAAGCAAACTGGAAATATCCAATAAAACTGATTAGGAAAAATGCAATTACAGTGTTCCCAAAGGTCTTCTACATAAAGTGCTTCCTCTTCTGTTTTGCTACAAAGTGTGAGACCAAAATAAGAAAAGAGGAGACACTGGTGGAAACTTGTAGCAGACCAGAAAAGATACAAAAGCCAAGTTAAGTCTTTTTACTAGATAACATTTAAAATATTTACTGTTTGTTAATATGACACAAAATAAGCTTCTGGCACTTGGTTAAATTGAAACGGGAGCAAAGCTAGAGGGTTCAGTGGCTGGAGAGAAGTGGTCAAAGGGTACAAAGTTTCAGTTATGCAAGATGAAAAAGTCCTTTTCTATTGGACAGCGTAGTGCCTGTGTTGACAATATTAAGAATTGGCTAAGAGAGTAGATCTTATGTTAAGTGTCATTATCACAAAAATTAATAATAATAAAGAAGGCAGGAGGAAACTTTTGAAGGTGACGGCTATGTTTATGGCATACATTGTGGTGATGGTTTCACTGGTATATACTTATATCCAAAATCATCAAGTCATATACGTGAAATATGTATAGCTCTTTGTATGTCATTCATACCTCAGTAAAGTGGCTTATTGAAAAAGAAGTGCCTGCGAGAACCTCAAAGCCTTTCCAAGTGCTGTAGGTATTTCTCCCATAGCATGGTGATTTCCAAGTTAAATGGTTTCAGGGGACTCTGCTCAACTCTAGGGATAGTTCCTAGCTTAGCTTAAGAAGTAGCTGAGAACATTTGAATATTAGTGGTTGTGGTAACATTATAGTTGAGTTCGCATTTTTAAATTTATTTATTTCTTGGCTGTGTTGGGTCTTCGTTTCTGTGCGAGGACTTTCTCCAGTTGCGGCGAGAGGGGCCCACTCTTCATCGCGGTGCGCAGGCCTCTCACTGTCGCGGCCTCCCCTGTTGCGGAGCACAGGCTCCAGATGCGCAGGCTTAGTAGTTGTGGCTCACGGGCTTAGTTGCTCCGTGGCATGTGGGATCTTCCCAGACCAGGGCTCGAACCCGTGTCCCCTGCATTGGCAGGCAGATTCTTAACCACTGCGCCACTAGGGAAGCCCGAGTTCGCATTTTTAAAACATGCCTGTGAATTGTGTAGCCTCTGTTTATGTAGCAACAAGAGATGGATCTCATCCAGGTCCTTGACACTTTACCCGTGTCTCCTTGTGTCCTTCAGGTTCTCACCTGTAAAATGAGGAGATTAGACTCAGTTATGGGTAAGACCCATTCTAGGGTAAAGATACTCCCCTAGGATCCCATTCTTTAATCATGCTGCTTATCTGCTTCAATAAAATATTTTCTTTTTTAAAGCACAATTGACTAGTAAGACATGCTTTTCACTGTGATTTAGTTGATCATGGGTGGGGAGAAAAAAGGACCTAGCACAACCTAGATTCTGATTGTTTCCTCCCATCCCCACTCTCCCTTTTGCTCTCTTAATTTCTTTTTAAATATCATTTTCCTTATTTCTGATTTTTATTTATTATTATTTTTAAAAATTTTTGGCTGTGTTGGGTCTTCGTTGCTGCGAGCAGGCTTTCTCCCTAGTTGTGGCCAGCAGGGGCTATTCTTCATTGTAGTGCGTGGGCTTCTCATTGTGGTGGCTTCTCTTGTTGCAGAGCACGGGCTCTAGGCATGCGGGGTTCAGTAGTTGCAGCATGTGGGCTCAGTAGTTGTGGTACGCAGGCCCTAGATTATGTGGGCTTCAGTAGTTGTGGCACACAGGCACACAGTTGCTCCGTGGCATGTGGGATCTTCCTGGACCAGGGATCGAACCCATGTCCGCTGCATTGGCAGGCGGCTTCTTTACCACTGCACCACTAGGGAAGTCCCTCTGATCTTTAAATGTAATACATCGTAAACATTTCCTCATCTGTAAAATGGAAGTAATGGTCCCTATATAGCAATCTCACGGGTAGGTTGTTATCTGAATTAAACAAAGTCAGTTTATGTAAACACTTGGAACAGGGCCTGCCATGTATAATCATGTAAGCACTCAAAAATGTTAATTATAAGAGTATCAAGCCCTTGCCTTGCATCTCTCCATTTGCAAAAGTCCAGGCATCCATAGTGCTTTGAAAGAAAATAATAGAATTTCTACAGTAATCGAAATATCAACAATAATAGAAATTGCAAGTCCCCAGTCTCTTCTGCAGTGCTTGAAATACTGTTAGCATCTGTAATTTAGTGGCCAGCTGAATGAAGTCGATGCATCACCACCATCAAATTACTTATGTTGTAATGTTTTTACTGGAAATATCGCCTCTGTTCAAAAGTGGTATTTTGATGCTTTCCAGGGTGAATCTGGTGCTGCCATCTCCACACTGTGCATCACATCAGACTTTGCCAATCTGCAGATTCAGAATTTTATAAAATGTACAGCCCTTTTATGTCTGTACTGTGCCTTTATCTACTATATTAGTCTGCCCAGGCTGCCATAACAAAATACCAGAGCCTAGGTAGCTTGAACAACAGAAATTTATTTACTCACCGCTCTGGAGGCTAGAAATCCAAGATCAAGTTGCTGTCAGGATTGGTATTTGGTGAGGCCTCTCTTCCTGGCTTGCAGACAGCCATTTTCTCACTTTGTCCTCAAATGACCTTCCATCTCTGCTGGGGAGGAAGAGAGGGAGTAGGGGGGAGAAAGAGAAAAAGAGATGTATCTGGTGTCTTTTCCTCTACTTATAAGGACACCAATCCTATTAGATAAGGAGTCCATCCTTATGACCTCATTTAACCTTTATTACTTCCCTAAAGGTCCTATCTCCAAAGACAATCACACTGGGGGTCAGGGCTTAAACCTATGAATTTGGGGGAACACAGTTCAGTCCATAACACATACCAAACACCAGCAGTCCAAGCTAACTACATATCAGTAAAGCAGATGATTTATTCTGATATTTCATTATAGGCTATAATAATAAGTATTTCTAAAAAGAGACACGTATGATAAACACCTAACAGAATTAGATAAATTTTTCATAAGGGCTTCCCGAGTATTTTTCTTGAGAAATTAAAAATTCTTAATATACATTTATGATAACATTAGAATTGAAAATGTTCATTTCCTTTCAAGAGATCATTCCTTGAAATTTCATGTTTTTTCATAGTGATAAATATGAATCAGGTTAAAGTGTTCCTCAAAAGCTGCATTTCACAGTCCTATTTGCTCTAATACATTTTATGTCAACTAACAAAATTTAATTATTGTTATTATTATAAGCTACTCAGCTTCACTAAAACTAGCTTCATTTGTTATAAATTAATATGGCTTAGGAGAAAAATTTAGTCAAGCTGAATTATGAGAAAAGAGATATTTCATTCAATATTTTAATTTTTTCAGGCAAATATGATAGCTGGCCAATTTTTAAAAATCTAGACTGTCACTTCTATTATCATTTCACAAAAAGAAGTATTTTATCATTGTCTAATTCATACCAAATGGCAGCAATTGATGCTCTTGTTTTTTTTCTTGTCCAAAATTAGTTTATAATTTCACCCAAGAGTTGTTGTTGCCAAGAGGTCAGTTTCTTTCTCCAGGAACACTTGACCATGCCGAGATCTGCAATCATGAGGACATGTAATATGGATCTATCATGTTGCTTTGAAAGCTTTGAAGCCCAGATTTGAACATAACATTTAGTACCAGAGTTTAGCACAGAACAAAGTTAATTGTGGAACAGTGTATACCACTGTATGGAAGTGAACCAAAATTATATTTGAAGTGGGAATAAAAGGCCTGAAGTCAAAGTTTCTACACTGAAATGTCCAAGGTTTATATTCATCATTAAAAGAGATAGACCTTATACCACATAATTTTAGAATACTAGAGAAACTATTAAGAGAAACAATGCAATGTATATGAAGGGGAGACAGAGAAAAAGAGGGGGAATAAGGAGACATTTTGCAGCTGTGAAATGTTACTACTGCTGTAGTCTTATTTAAATAGCTTTATTTTTTAAATTAAAATGTATTGCATTTAAAATTAAATGCAATAAATACAATTAAACACACAAACAAATATGCATTTTTTTAACCCAGGAATGCACAATGAAGGTGAAGTTGAAGAAAACAAACTAGGCTAAATTAAATAAGTAAAAAGGCCAAAATTGCCAATCCGTGACCAGCCTATCTGTCTATTTTCAATTAATGGCTAAATGAGTTTTACGTGAGATCATATTAAACCTGAGTGTCTACATTGCACAATAGGATGATGCATCGTAGCTGCTAAGCCAAGCACTGGGAAATAAACAAACTCCTCAAACCTTAGCCTAGAATCTAGTTTCAAATTCCTAAATTCTCTCTATAAAGTGCTTCTTATGTCCCTTTTGGACAGTACTAATATTTCCGTTAGCTTTATTGTATATTTTTAAATCAATATAGAATCTCAGCAAGTATTTGTTAGTTAACTTTGGTTGACTTGTTTTCTGAAACAGCAATTATTAGCAGTTATTCTCTACAGAGAATCAGCTAAACCAACCCACGATCCTGATAGTACAGCAAGCCTGTGGAGGTTGAAAAACCTAAAAAGCTGGCAGAACACTCCGGAGGAAAAATCTTGTGAAAAATATCGACTGCTCTGTAAGGTGAAAGTACTATAGTAATGGTTCTACTTTTAGCCTCTGCTACTCATACCAGAGAAATTATCCACCGTCCCATTGCTACACTGCCATTTTCTTTAACTTATAATGAAGTGTAGAATTGATCAAAAGAAGAATATATTCTGAGGAAATTTATAAAATTAATAAGTATATAAAACATGGAACTTTTCTGAGTATAAAATTTTGCATGATATATCTGGATAGAAGTTATATAAAGGATTAAAGCATCATGTGGATATATGTGTTTGAAAACTACTTTGTGTATTAATAAGTTAGAAATAAATTGTACTGAATTAGCAGGTAAACATGACTCATTTGCTAAGAATGTTAGAAATAAATTGTACTGAATTAGCAGGTAAACATGACTCATTTGCTAAGAATGTGTCTTGGTCAGCAAGATACTTGGAAATAGGTCCAACAAAGAGGATGAAACCTCACAGTTTGAAGTTCCTGCAACCACACAAAAAAAAGAAGGAGAAACAGAAGTGAAATTTGGGAGGAATTTATGCAGAAGCCAGTGATTAAGACCACAGAGAAGTGTGGGGTTTGTGAGTAAAAGAATGTCCCCAAGTCCCATTCAACACAAGAAATTTTGGGCATAGTGACTGTTGTTTCTCCTGGTACTGTGGTTGCCACAGCATAAATAAACTAAGTGTTCCTGTTTGTTAAATGTTATTCCACCTGTCCTACCCAAGGCAGATATACTGTGAAGCTAATGGAGCTTAAGCTTCAGGGTCCCTCACTTACACAGACTCCTTCCAAGCCCATTAAGGGCCTAGAAATGATCTCATGTGGTCATATGTTTGAGTAAAATTCGCCGAAGGTATTTCCATCACGATCAGTTAAGATCTCTATTTCCTTCCATTCTGATGTTCCTTCTGATAGACTTCCCTTAGTCATGTCACATTGGAATGGCCACAGTGTGGCCAGTTAATGGGATCCAGTTAATGGGAAGTTGAACTGAGCATACATTGGTTTGGGTTTTGTGGAATGGGATTATGTGTGGTGCAGTATTTCTGTGTAGAGGTAAGTATTGCTAGCCATCCAGGAATAGAAATGGCTCCCAGGAATATTCCTACTGCCCTCTGTGCCAACTCACCTGGGATCCTGTCATGTAAAGGTGCAGGGCCAGAGGTTACACTGCAATGTGACTTCATCCTGCAGTGGATGGCACCATATATACAAAGACTAAAAGGAAAGGAGGTATGAGTCAGTCTATTGGAAATTCTTCCAATCACTAGATATGTAAAATTGTTAGGGAGAGAGAAGTCTATTTTTATCCTCCTGGTCAGAAAGGAAGTTCTGTCCTGTCGGCAACGTACTCAGTAATGCAATGTACACAATTATCAATGTATCATAGTCTTTCCCCCTCTTTTGAAGGAAATTGTACATGATAGAATTTATCAGAATTACTGTTAGTATAAAAGAAGTCCGCCGTTAGTCTGGGATAACTCCACAGCCACCAGGGACCAAGGCTCCTATATTTCTGCTCTGTCATCCTCAGTATGTGGCTTCCTTCCTCAAGCTTCCCTCATGAGTTCAGGATAATTGCTGGCGTTCTAGCTATCATGTCCACATTCCAGGCAGTAGGAAGAAGGGAGAAGAGAAGGATAAAAGGATGTGCTCCACAGCCGAATCAAATCCCGTTAAGGGGCCATTCCTGATGTTTCTCGTAGCATTTCCCCTTTGGCCAGAACTATATGCAAAGGAGGCTGAGATAGGTAGTCTTTTCAGATAGGTGATTTGCTGCTAGAATACAACTTGGAAAATGGCAAGCAGGTGGACAAGTGGAAACTTAAAAAAGCAGAGAAAGCTGAAATTTAAGCATCTGCACTCGGAAAAGCCATAAAGCAAGACAAGAATGGCTGCAGAATTGGAGGCACCTGTCACTTTGAATGGGGTGTGGATTAAAAACAAGATTAGTTGAAAGTCTAATAAAAAGCAGCTAGCTCTCTAGATGCCAGCCCTAACATTGCATAGCCAGGCACCTAAACCTTTCCCACCCCAACAGAGGAAGACATTCCAGGTATTCTCACTGGAAAAATCGAAACAGAGCTCTAGCCTCAGGAATATTTCAGGGAAGTAAGACAAAAGGTAAAATAGGGAGGTAAAGTTAAATTTTACATACTGAGTTGTGAGAACTTTAGTCCCCTGCCCTTACTCAACTCCTAGAATAATAGCAGCCAGGCTTACACCCTCTCCTGAAATACAGAACAATAACAACAGTACAAACAAACAGAAGACTAGCCCAAGAGAAAAAAACCCTACAGACGCTAACATTTGGGCATCTACAAAGTAAGGCCTGAGTACAGATCTACAGTAAACTGTACAGTGAAGCCACTAGTTAACATCCTGGCCAAGTTTCCAAGCCATTTTTGGTGTTTCTCTCTTAAATAAGAACAGAGAGCCAAAAATCACTAGACTTTTAAGAATGTCTCTACAAGATCGCCTTTATTGGCAATCTAAAGGCCTGTGAGCATAAGTCCCAGAGATGCTTGCAACTAACATTTATGCTACTTCCGAAGCTCTCAGTTCAGAGAAGCATATGTTGGCCTGAAAGGCTACAGGTGATTAAAAAGAAAAAGAAAAGACAGTGTTCATGCTTGGTATTCTATGCTGTACTCTGCTCGGTCTTGTTTATCGCACCACAAGATTGATGGGGTGCAATAAATGCTCTAATGAGATGGTCTCTGACGTATATCAGGATTGGCTTAAGGATTGAGGCTCTTGGCCCCTAAAATTACCCAATGTAGCTGCTTGCTACTTCTCTACTGAAAACGAATTACTAGCCTGGCAGACACTGGTTGAGACGGCACCACAGTTGAGGGACAGCTAAGACCAAAGGTTCCAGTAATTTCCTGGGTGATGTCAGAGAAACAGTGGAATAAGGAAGGAGCAGCTCAGTTAGTCTCATTGATTTAATGTGACCGATACATTCAGGAATGTGTGGAAGGGGGCAGGATGGGAGGGGTCTAGAGAATTCATGGACCGGAGGCATCCACTGCCTGGAGATGACACTGTCCCCATTACATGCTGTCTTTCTAACAACGGGGACTGCAGTTCAGAAAGATGTGACCAAGCTTCATTTATTGATGACAGTGTCCACACCCCTCGTAGTAGAAGGCAAGGGAAAGTCAGCCCGAAGGGCCTAGTTATATATTGTGTGGCTGGCTGTACATTCCAATGTCTGTCTTAGCTTAGTTTCCCCTGAAAGCAGAGCCGGAGACATACTCTCAGGTGCATGTAACTTATTTGGAAGGTAATCCCAGAAAATGGAGAGTGATACAGGCAAGGAGAGAAAGCCAATAAAATGTGTGTCATTGAATGGTTATCACCCTGTACAGCTCAGGCTCAATCCTGCTTGGGACCCTCTAAAGAACTATAGAATCTTCTTGGAATTGTATGCTATTGATAAACTGCACGTATAATTAAAGAAAACATCATATTTATATTATGTATAGAGAAAAATTAAGTAAAAATAATTTAATTATAACATTTATATAAAAATAATTTTACAAACCCTATTCTGAGAACTAAAGTTCTATTGATTGTTATTATGAGCACAAGTATGGCCCTTTAAGTTTTTGTTTTTGTTTTTTATTTTTGCGGTACGGGGGCCTCTCACTGTTGTGGCCCCTCCCTTGTGGAGCACAGGCTCAGCGGCCATGGCTTACGGGCCCAGCTGCTCCGCGGCATGTGGGATCTTCCCGGACCGGAGCACGAACCCGTGTCCCCTGCATCAGCAGGTGGACTCTCAACCACTGAGCCACCAGGGAAGCCTCCCCCTTTAAGTTTTTTAAATGCTAACAAATGAGATTAAAATTCATTTTGAAGAGGCCCGATTTTAAATCTCTAGTTTCTTGATGTTGGTTCCAATGGTTCATTTGAAGTTTGGACTAACTTCAAAGGAACTCACTTTTGTTTTTAGGATTTGAGGGTAGAGGAGAAACTCCAGCCCAAGAAGGGGGCTCTATAAGCTCTTCCCAGAGGAGGATGAGAAGGAAAAGGAGGTCTCTACAGGAACTGCTTGCATCTGGAGTGACGATAACATATGAGAGGGAGGTGGGTGAATGTGGCCTGGCAGCACAGGAGGCCTCTGCTTTCAGACCAAGGCCACCATCTGGAGGGACAACAGGGAGTTATTGTTTGGAAAATTTATTGTGATGTGGTGACTCCTAGTTCAGTGACCAGATCATTCTTGCAACTTCAGCCATCAGCTCCTTTTTTCTTGAGTGTCTGGATCTTTCATCTATTTCTTTTATTAGGGAAGTATTATTTTATTATTTCCTCCTTCAGGATAGAGTTGGTACTCGTCAGCATTCCATAGGTGTCCGCCAGGCTCTGAATTTTTGTTGACTCTTTCTCTAGGCTAATATCCTCCAAAGATGACTCAGTTGCTACAGTCCCCCTTTGAACAGTGCCATCCTTGCCAAGGAGTTGACACTTCTCTTGAATTTGTTATGCCAATGTTTGTGAAATTTCAGCCAGCATTGTGAAAGCAGCATTTCCCATTTCACACGACGCCAGCTTCCAGACAACTAGACAAGTCTAAACAAATATGAGACCCACTAAAAAGCCGATGACGGGCGCACACACCATGGACTTGGCTGGAGGCTGCAGAGGGCAGGGCCCGGATTCCCATCATCCAGCCATGGCTCCACCACCACTGCTTGTGGCTTTCCAAGGATGCCTGAAGCCAAGCTCTGTGGTGGCTTGAAGCCCTTCCGTGGCACTGAAGCCCACCACAGAGCTCTATGGAGTAACCACACCTCTCCCAGCTCACGAAAACTTCTGAGATCCCTCTACTTAACCCCCGCAACATCCCACACTGGCAGCCTAAGCAGGCCACCAGTGGAGCTGGCCCAGAGAATGGAGAGATCAACTTTAAAAAGTTTCTCAAAATTACTGCCCACTACCCCTCTTCTCTTCTTAATTAAGAAAAAATTATGAAACTTTTTATTTCTCAGCTGCATTGCACAGCATGCGAGATCTTAATTCCCTGACGAGGGATGGAACCCATGCCCCCTGCAGTGGAAGCTCAGAGTCTTAACCACTGGACCACCAGGGAAGTCCTGAAACATTTTTATTAAGGTAAAATAGAGGGGACTTCCCTGGTGGCACAGTGGTTGAGAATCTGCCTGCCAAGCCAGGGGACATGGGTTGGATCCCTGGTCCGGGAGGATTCCACATGCCGCAGAGTGGCTAAGTCCGAGCGCCACAACTACTGAGCCTGTGCTCTAGAGCCCGCGAGCCACAACTACTGAAGCCCACGTGCCTAGAGCCTGTGCTCCGCAACAAGAGAAGCCACCGCAATGAGAAGCCTGCGCACCGCAATGAAGAGTAGCTCCCGCTCGCCGCAACTAGAGAAAGCCTGCGCGCAGCAGTGAAGACCCAATGCAGCCAAAAAATAAATTAAAATTAAAAAAAAAAATGTATATATATATATATATATACACACACACACTCTGTGATGTATTCATATCGTAAATGTATACGCTTTGATGACTTTTGACAACTATATACACCTGTATAACCAATATGCCAATGTAGATATAGAACACTTTCATCACCTTCAGAAAGTTCCCTCATTCCCCCTTCCAGGAGACCCTACTCCCTAAAGGCAATCATCTCTTTGATTTTTATCGACATATATTAATTTGGACTCTTTCTGAACTTCATACAAATGGCATCATGCAGAATGTATTCTTTTGTATCTGGATTCTTTTGCTTAACATCATGTGTTTGGGGTTCACCCATGGTGGTCACCCCTTCTTTCGTTCTGAGTCGAATGCCATTGTACAGGCACACATGATTGGACATCAGCCCACCCCTCTTGCTCCCCATTCACTCCACCTCCTCCCAGCCCCCTCCTTTATTTTACTGACTGAAATACTTTGGGAAAGAAAACTTCCCTCATCAACCATTTGGGTTTCCCTGAGGTATAAATTTGTACAGAAAAGTTAGGCTTAAAAGGTGATCAATTAGACTTGCTTTTTAGTGTACATATGACCCTGCACTCTTACAGATATTTGATATGTTTTAATTCGTTGCAGTTACTATTATTATCAATACTCAAATTATCCCTTCTTTAGCTAGTATTGTCTTTTGAATCCTTTTGACAGGACCCCAGAAGCCTTTGATGGCTTCTTTCCTTCTGATGTGACAAGTTATTCCGGGTTTATCTTGTACATTTCCTGCCCCAGACCTGACATTAGCCACTCATTCAAAGTCATGGCTCCTTTGAGGAGAAAATGATATTTAGAGACCATAGTCTGTGCTCAGGGTGCTGAGTGCTACTGACTGGTCATTGTTTCTAAGCCTTTTCAGTGAACAAAGCTAAGAAATATTATTTAAGTTGAGATATATTTGATATATAACACTATTAGTTTTAGGCATATAACACAATGATTTGATATATGTATATATTGTGAAATGATTACCACTAAAAATATAGTTAACATGCATTACCACACATAGATACAAATTTTTGTTTTCTTATAATGAGAACTTTTAAGATCTACTCTTCTAGCAACTTTCAAATATATAATACAGTATCGTGAACTATAGTCACCATGCTGCACATTACATCCCCAGGATTTATTTTCTTATAACCGGAGATTTGTACCTTTTGATCACCTTCACTCATTTTGTTGAGTGAAAATGGTAACCACCAATCTGTTCTCCGAATCTGTGAGCTCCATTTTTTAAGAACCCATATGTAAGTGAGATCATATACTATTTGTCTTTCTCTATCTGACTTAAGAAATATATATTTTTTTAAAGAGAAAACATATCAGGGACTTCCCTGGTGGTGCAGTGGTTAAGAATCCGCCTGCCAATGCAGAGGACATGGGTTTGATCCCTGGTCCAGGAAGATCCCACATGCCACGGAGCAACTAAGCCCATGCGCCACAACTACTGAGCCTGCGCTCTAGAGCCCATGAGCCACAACTACTGAGCCCATGTGCCACAACTACTGAAGACCACGTGCTTAAAGCCCAAGCTCCTCAACAAGAGAAACCACTGCAATGAGAAGCCCACGCACCGCAACAAAGAGTAGCCCCCTCTCGATGCAACTAGAGAAAGGCTGTGTGCAGCAACAAAGACCCAACACAAATAAATAAATAAATAAATAAAAGAATGTACTCCCAGACGTATGAAAAAAAGAAAAGAGAGAGAGAAAACTTATCACATGCAAGAACCTTTTAACTGATCTGCTTATACCAGTTTCTACTTCACTACTCCTTCCAACTCATGCTCTGCATTTCTGTCAGAATCATCCTTATGAAACACAGATCTGATCTTCATAATCCCCTGCTTAAAAACTTGTGATGGAGTCCCATTGCCAAAAGGATTAAGCCAAAGCTCCTTGGCATGGTATACATACAGATCCTCTAAAAATTTGTCTCCTGGTTTCCATTCCAACCTCTTTAACATTCATTCTTCCCTCTCCCATAGTTCAGCACACCATACTGCTCCCGCCACACTGTGCCTTTTCTCATCTGGTTCACTTTCTCTGAAACGCCCTGATTTTTCTATTTCTTGGTAAATTTGTATTCATCCTTCAATAAATATCTCAAACATCAATTTTCTCTAAAATAAATTGCAGTCTCCTTTCCCTACAGAGGACTAATCTGTTTCCATCATATCCTACACAGTATTCCAAATGTCTTTACATAGCACTAATGAAACTATATAATAATGATTTGTTTACATGCATCTCTCTCTAGCTAGAGTGTCCCCCAAAATGTTGGACACTTACCATTAGTGGTACTGTAGATGGTTTTACGTGTTACACTGATATGACGTTAAATATTGAATTGCATAGTGTGAGAGTTATCCCCTTTTTAATACTTTAGGGAGAAAGTTTTAGTTTTGTGCTTATGGCTTTAACATCTCTCTATTATTGTGTGATTAATTTCCCTTTTTTAAGAGAGAGCAGGCCTCAGGCTTAAAACTTTGTAGATAACAATAATTGGCTAGAATTTATATATTTCTTCATGATATTTTCTGATGATTATTTTCTGTCTATGAAACTTTAAAAATGAATATTGATGAGTGACTTCCCTGGTGGTCCAGTGGGTAAGACTCTGTGCTCCCAATGCAGGGGGCCTGGGTTCATTCCCTGGTTGGGGAACTAGATCCCACATGCATGCTGCAACTAAGAAGTCCACATGCCACAACTAAGAAGCCTGCATGCCGCAACTAAAAGATCCCGCGTGCCACAACGAAGACCTGGCGCAGCCAAAATAAATAAATAAATAAAATATTTTTAAAAAGATAACATGGTCAACACATAAAATCAATTGTATTTCTAGGAAAAATTAATATTGATGATAGATTTTTCTTTTAAAATAAAAGTGAGATAAAGAAAAATAGTAAGCATATAATGGTAACAAAGTGCATCATTATGGCAAAATTCTCGTAGGATATGTGAAAATGACTTAACTCTGGGAAACATTGGGCTAGGTCCTTCAGAAGCAGGAGGCATAACTTCTATTTTTATCCCCAGTTCCTAGTACTATGTTTAACATACAGTAGATCGTCACTAAATATTTGTCAAATTAAGTTAGGAAGAAACACTCACCTCCAACATTTTCAAGATTCAATGTCATTTTGGGGGATATATACCTAAAGTGAAAGGCCTTCTGTAACTGACTTTTCTGAAAAAGTTAAATAATATCCATTGTTATCATATAAATGACCTTTAAAATGATTTCCTATAGCTACCATGGAAGAAATCAAATTCACAAGAGGATACGACCATAGATTCTCCAACTGGGTTGTGTGGAATGAGGTCTTAAAAGCCAAAGTTCAGGGGCAATAGAAGAAGGTTAACAATACATTCTATTACAATCATCCCATCAGTTTTCACCATCAAGGTCACGGTACATTTTAAGGGAGGGTAGACCAGAAGAGCTCTCACTAGAGGTGAGCTAGCACCATCTGTTGGGGAGTGAGTTCACAGCATAAGATGATATCAGCTGACTTCGTTACTCCGGAATTTATTTCTCCAAAGTACTTTCTTTCCATCATACAAATTTCAAGACACTCATGCATACCCAAGTACAATTTAATTTTCAGTCAGGTCTACTATGACAGTCAAAAACAAAACTCTTTAATTAATCTGATTATAGTGTACTAGTTTTTCATGATTTGACTCTTTAATTACAGACCTGATAATTAGACTACTTTGACCCATTTAAGAAATGGAAAAAAGGTTAGTAACATTATACAGCCACATGGATTATAGGTTTGCTGTAGAATAACAAATATGTGTTGCACAAAACAAAAACAAACTCATAGATACAGAGAACAAGTGGGTGGCTGCCATAGGGTGGTAGAGGGGTGGGCAAAATAGGTGAAGGAGGTTAAGAGGTACAGACCTCCAGTTATAAAATAAATAAACAACGGGGATGTAATATACAGCATAAGGATATGGTCAATAATACTGTAATAACTTTGTGTGGGGACAGATGATTATTAGACTTACTGTGGTGATCATTTCATAATGTATGTAAATGTGAAATCACTATGTAGTACACCTGAAACTAACATAATGTTGTACATCGACAAAACTTTAAATAAATATAAAGCAAAAAACAAAAGTACATTGTTTGTTCTTATAAACCAGCCTTGATTATCTGTGGTTATTAGAAATAGAGGTAGCCTTAAATTTTAAACTTTACAAATAAGCTAGAGACAGTCATTTTCTCCTTTCATACTCCTTCCCAAAAAATCTATAGGTGAAATTGAGAGGGTAGTGTTTCTCTTGTTTACCATTTGGAATAGATGCTCCAGAGTGACAAAAAGGGAAGAGATAGCCAGCTGAGTGTGTGAAGGTAGGTGGAAAATGAGGGGGAAATCATAAGCGCTTGGATTCTAAATGACAACAAGTGTGTTACCAGCAGTTTCCCCAGAGACAGGGCTTAGGAGTAAAGTTTCAAACATTAGAAATAAATTCGTATGTGCCTCTATTTTAATTTTTTTATTTTTTGCGGTACGCGGGCCTCTCACTGTTGTGGCCTCTCCCGTTGCGGAGCACAGGCTCCGGACGCGCAGGCTCAGCGGCCATGGCTCACGGGCCCAGCCGCTCCGCGGCATGTGGGATCTTCCCGGACCGGGGCACGAACCCATGTCCCCTGCATCGGCAGGCGGACTCTCAACCACTGCGCCACCAGGGAAGCCCCTTTTTTTATTCATCTTCCTCCTCCTCCTCTTCGTCCTCGTCTTCCACCTTTTTCCGGGCAACTTTAGCAGGACCCTTGGCGCCATCAAACTTCCCTTTAGACTTATAGTCTGAGACATCCTTCTCGTATTTCTCCTTCAGCTTCGCTGCCTTTTTGATATATGGCTGCTTCTCGCTGTCACTTAAGTTATTCCATATCTCGCCCAGCTTCTTTGCCACATCTCCAATAGAGATGCCAAGGTTTGTAGATTTGACCTTGGGGCGGAATTCGGAACAGAACAGGAAAAATCCAGACGGTGGCCTCTTGGGGGCATTCGAGTCCTTCTTCTTCTTGCCTCCCTTAGCTAGTCCGTAATCCTTCATTTCCCGATCATAGAGCACTTTATCTGCCTTTGCCATTTCATTAAATTTAGACTTCTCTTTCCAGGACATTGTCTTCTACCACTCAGAGCACTTCTTGGAAAATTCTGCAAAATTGTCAGGGACCTCGGGGTTTTTCTTCTTATGTTCCTCTCTGCACATCTGCACAAAGAAGGCATAAGCAGACATCTTGCCCTTTGGTTTCTTGGGTCACCTTTAGCCATCTTGACTGTATTGTTCGCTAGTCTGGGCAGCGCAGGGCATGACGCGTGGCTCAGCGCTCCACAGCTGTGCGCTCCATAACTTATTTTAAATCAATTCCAGCTACCTTTAAAGTTCAAGTTTCTAATTGAACCTCCTTCCACAGTTTGTTCCTTTCCTCAAATACTTCTATCAATAGGAACAGGAAAAAAACCTCCTACCTAGTCACTAAGTCTTTTCAGATATCCCAATAAAAGCTTTTTTCAAACTGTAAAGAGCTTTGTAGGGTTTTTCCAATTATAAAAAGTATTTAAAAATAATATGACAGGGGCTTCCCTGGTGGCACAGTGGTTAAGAATCCGCCTGCCAATGCAGGGGTTCGATCCCTGGTCAGGGAAGATCCCACATGCCATGGAGCAACTAAGCCCACACGCCACAACTACTGAACCTGCTCTCTAGAGCCTGTGAGCCACAGCTACTGAGCCCTCGCGCCTAGAGCCCGTGCTCCACAACAAGAGAAACCACTGCAATGAGAAGCCCGCGCACCACAACGAAGAGTAAACCCTGCTCACCGCAACTAGAGAAAGCCCGAATGCAGCAATGAAAACCCAATGCAGCCAAAAATAAATAATTAAAATAAATTAATCTGACAGTACCAAAGGTAAGAAGTGAAAATCAGAGTGTAATGCCTCCACCTAGAAACAATTCTATTTATAAATGAACATACCAATACACATATTTTTAACTAAATAGGTTCATGGTTTACACAGAGTCTACTGAACTTATACTCCACTTAATATGTCAGGGGGGAGGTTTATTAATAACTCTCACCTCCTCCCAAGTCTCTTTTCTCTGCAAGGTCAGTGTAGTGGGTTGAATGGTGGCCCCAGAAAAGACATAACCAAGTCCTGATCTTATTTAGAAAAAGGGTCTTTTCAGGTACAATTAAGGATCTTGAGATGAGATCATCTTGGATTACCTGGGTGGGCCCTAAATCCAATGATAAGTGTCCTGGGACTTCCCTGGCAGTCCAGTGGTTAAGACTCCACACTACCACTTCAGGGGGCTCGGGTTTGAGCCGTGGTGGGGGAACTAAGATCCCGCATGCCACGTGGCACAGCCCAAAAAAACCAAAAAAATTACAAGTGTCCTCGCAAGACAAAGAGGAGAAAGCCGCATGAAGACGGAAGCAGAGATCGGAGGCACCAGGGACCAGAAGAAGCAAGGAAGGATCCCCCCGAGTGCCTTTGGAGAGAGTGTGACCCTGCCAACACCTGGACTTCAGACTTCTGGCCCCCTGAACTGTGAGAGAATACGTTCCTATCAGCTTAAACTACTGAGTTTGTGGTAATTTGTTCCAAGAGCCCTAGCAAACCCATATGGTCAGCATTCCAAACTTCCCTATCATACACTCAGCCTGCTCCCCAGCCTCATTTTCCTGTTCTTCTCCAGCCTGACGCTCCTGTTTGCCTCCTTTCATTTCCTGTATTGCCTCAAAGCCTTTGCACATGCTGTTCCAGTGCATGGATTGCTCCTCTTCATTCTTCAAATATTTCTCCAATACTCCTCAGGGAAAAGTTCAGTGACCCTCTAGGCCTGCTCACCAAGCCCCATAAGGTACCCTTCTAGCAGCATGTAGCTCTTTTCATAGCCTTTAGCCTAGTTTGTGTGTTTATTAGTGCCATAATTCGAGTCTGCCTCCTCTGCCAAACTGTAAGCTTCCTGAGAATGGGGGGCCCTCACCCACCCCTTATATTCCCAGGCCAGGCCTGAGCTTGCTTTGCCATAGCAATCACTTTTTGAATGAATGGCCACTATTCCAGAAGCATTTGCCGACTTTGGTAAACTCTCACAGCCTTTGAGACCGCTGTGGGCTAGGTAGGGTGACCATATTATTTACCCTCCAAAAGCGACCACTTCTGAAAAGGGGTGCTACTAACAATTACAAGTCACCTGGCTACAGTCCTGGTAACAGGCTGTACTGACCACAGGAGCAAATGTGAAGGCAGGAGGATAACCAGAAGAGGATGGATATGTTTGGAGAGACGTGAAGAGGATAATTTAAATTTGCTTAATTGCCTCTGCATTTTCATTGATTCCCTCTACACCATGTATGCATTTGTTCATTCTTTTATTGTCTGGTCTTCACTCATCGATGTGATGTAAGCTCTCTGAGGACTGGGACTTGGCCTCTTTTGTTCGTTGCTCTAAAACGCACCTAAAATAGTTCCTGGTGCATAGCAGGTGCTCAATAAACACTTGAATGAACGTACTCAGAGCTGAACGGCGTACCCTCAATGAATAATGGATGAAGAATCAAAACAGATAGAAAAAAATCCTCCCAGTTTGAAAGCCTAAAGAGACTCAACACTAAAGGGGACAGGAGGCGGAACAATTGCCCCCGCCTTGGGCTGAGGATGCAAGAATGAAGGCCCCAGCGTCCAAGCGGCCGTTGCGCGGTTGAACTCAGCCTTCACCCCGCCCACTCCCCCCTCGTGACACCCTCTCTCCGGAAGCTCCCTAGCCCCCGGCTCATCCGCTTCAGCCCCTACAACCGCTCTGGTTCCTGCCCTCCTGTTACACTCTGACCCCAGTCGTCTCCTCCCCGAATCCCATTTGACTCCGGGACCCCCGCGCGACCCCCTCTCCTGATCCCCTCAATCCCTGGCCTCCTGCACCGCCCCCGTTTCAGACGCCCTGGAATCCTGGCACGCCGCGTCGCCCCCTCCCCGCACCCCGCTGGGCGTCGGCGCCGCCCCCGCCCCCGCCCCCGCCCCCGCGAGGTCCGCACAGACTGACTCGCGCCGCACAGCGCTTCCCCCGCGCCCGCCTCTGCGGCTGCGCGCTGGCGGGGCCGAGGCGGAGGGGAGGGGGTCGCGCCGGGGGCCGGCGGAGCTGCTTTGGCTGCGGCGGCAGCAGGAGACGGAGCGAGCCCGGCGGCCACGGGCAGACCCGGAGGGAACGGAGGAAGCGGTCATGTCTCGCTACACGAGGCCCCCCAACACCTCCCTGTTCGTCAGGAACGTCGCGGACGCCACCAGGTGAGCGGCGGTGCCGCCTCAGGTTGGGGCGCGGGGGAGGGGCGGGTAACGGCCGCGGGGCGGAGCCCGGCGGCGGCCCGCGGGTCTGCCTAGCACCTCCCCGCCGGCTGGGCCGGGGCGCTCCGCGGAGGAGCCCTTCCCGGGACCGGCGGGAGCCCTCGGGCTACTCGGGGCCTGGGCGGGACTCGCGCCTCCGCCCTCCCGGCCGGCGTTCCGCCCCGCTGCGGCCCCGCTTCCGGGCCCCGTAGCGCTTGACCGCCCCCGGCACCTGGGCGGCGGGCCGGTACCCATCCCCACCGCGAGAACCGGCGGAGCGCCGGCTGACTCTTGCCCGGGAGCCGGTCCCTCCCCGCCTCTGGCCCTCAGTGTTCCTCGGGTGGGTGCCTGGGTCTCGCCCCTTTGTCGCTGTACCGGGATAAAGCCGCGCATCTTGCCTTCTAAATGGGAAGGAATTGGGGATGGTGAGAACGCGTTACGGAATAATGCGTACCTTGGGCCTTACGATTCCCTTTGCCTGTAGTCGGTAGTCTGGTCTACTTACAGGTGGTGCTGGTTAAATTTTATTCGTTGCAGTTTTATACTATATACAAAGGATAACTTCAGTGGATGAGATTTCTGTGTTTTTCTTTAAAGTTCTGAGTGCAATATAAACACCCATCATAACGGTTTGGATAGACTTCCCTGGTCGGTTCTGATGCACTCAAACCACCCGCCCCTCTTTGGAGAATTCTGTCTACATAGTACCTGAACATAGATGTTAAGGAATGACTTCTTATAACAGTGTCTTTCTCTCTTAATAGGGGCCAGAGGAATGCCGGGGCGGGTGGACATTTTGATAAATGTCTAAAATAATAGACATTTTCGTATCACTGGGCTTGCTTAATTTACTCTCCAGCACCATCCCAAACTTTATAGGTATGCAGGATTATCTTATTGTACATAAGGGAAAGCTGCAAGTCAGCGTGTTAATGACTTACCTGGGGCTTCACAGCTGGAAACATATTGGAGCGCTTGACTCCAGAGCCATCAGGAGTAATCATCATAATTTACCTTTGAGAAGTAAATGTTAGGTCTTTTTAAAAAATTTGATCCCTGCTATTATATATATGTGTCACAACTGTAAACTGTGAGTTAATATACTTTAACATCCTAAAGATGCCTGTGTTTACATTTCTTCTCTCAACCTGTTTAATCAATATATTACATAGAAAACAAGCAAAATTTATAACTTGGGTAAGATTAAAACAATTCCTACAGTTAAACAGACCACTTGAATACTGAATAAGATCAAGCCTCTCCAGTGTGCCTACAAAAAAATGAAAGGTTTCCAATTCTAATGGCCACAGGGGCCAGCCAGGGTAATATGAATGAGTGAAGATGTCACGTTAAGGGACAGTAGGATGGTATGGACCCTGGCAAATGAAAAAGAAC
Source organism: Grampus griseus (assembly GCF_964374135.1). Classification (NCBI taxonomy): domain Eukaryota; kingdom Metazoa; phylum Chordata; class Mammalia; order Artiodactyla; family Delphinidae; genus Grampus; species Grampus griseus. The sequence continues at coordinate 21,896,420 of NC_139007.1, read as the reverse complement.
ATGTGCCATCTCAGCGGGACAGTGACTGCTACCAAGCTTCAGCTGATAACTGCTGTATAGACATTTGGACTTGTTTTAAATGTTTAAACATTGTGTAGGCCAAACAAAACATATACACATGTGACACATGACCTCTGATCTAGATAATCAAGACTGATAATTGAGATTTATTGATTTCCTTTTCCATTTTTTTCACGACTTTCTATCACTGCCACTGGGGGACAGTCAAAATCTAGGAGGTTTGTATTAATGAAATTATAATAATCGCTAACATTTGTTGAGTACTCACTGTATACCAGGCACTGTACTAAAAACTGTACTATGTTATCTTATTAAATTTTCAGTAACCTTATATAACAGATAAGAATCTGAGATTTAGAGACATTAAGTATCTTTCCTAAAACTGCACAGCTGTTGAGTAATGTTATGAAAGTAGAATCATCACATGTAACCTTAATTAATAGTTTTTTTTGTACAAGGTGGCATATAGTCTAAGTTAACTAGCAATATGACACCTAGACACATTTTATTTATTTATTTATAATTAATTAATTTTATTTTTGGCTGTGTTGGGTCTTTGTTGCTGCGCGTGGGCTTTCTCTAGTTGAGGCGAACAGGAGCTACTCTTTGTTGCGGTGCGTGGGCCTCACTCATTGCAGTGGCTTCTCTTGTTGCAGAGCACAGGCTCTAGGCACATGGGCTTCAGTAGTTGTGGCACGTGCTCACAGGCTCTAGAGCGCAGGATCAGTAGTTGTGGTGCACGGGCTTAGTTGCTCCATGGCATGTGGGATCTTCTCAGACCAGGGTTCGAACCCGTGTCCCCTGTATTGGCAGGCGGATTCTTAACCACTGTGCCACCAGGGAAGCCCCCTAGACACGTTTTAAATTAGCTTTAACATTTGGTATGCTTATAAAGAAAATCATTGGGATATATGTTAAAACAAACAGGGTATAAAATTATAAATACAGTTTGAATTCAATTACATAAAAAAATGAAGGGAAAATCTATATATATCTTATAGAAAATGATCCTGGAAAGAAATCCCTTTGAGTGGTTTTCTTTATCTTTTTTTTGTTTTGTTTTTTTTGCGGTACGCGGGCCTCTCACTGCTGTGGCCTCTCCTGTTGCGGAGCACAGGCTCCGGACGCGCAGGCTCAGTGGCCATGGCTCACGGGCCCAGTCGCTCTGCGGCATGTGGGATCTTCCTGGACCGGGGCACAAACCCGCGTCCCCTGCATCGGCAGGCGGACTCCCAACCACTGCGCCACCAGGGAAGCCTGAGTGGTTTTCTTTATCTTGTTTTCATATTTTATTTAATGTTAGTTTTATAACAAAGCCAAATTTTATTTTAAATGTTTCTTTGAAGTGGCCATTTTAATACATATGATAAAGCACAAGACATTAAAACACATTATAGGTTAGCATTAAATTTGTTAGGAATGAAATTGAGCACAAGAACTAAAGAAAGATTTTAAAATTTTATAATTTGTGTTATGTTTCTCTTCACTGGTGAAGTAAGATGTGGACCAGGAAGAATATTAATTTTAAATCTTGGCATTTTGTGTACAGTAATCTTTTTAATGTCAGATATAGTTTTCTGTTGGAACAAAGTAATGTCGAAATCTCAAAACATTCTCACTTTGATGCTTTTACCATTATGTTAGGTTGGGGAGTACCCATTAAGTACTTCTCTTGGATATACTTAATAGCATTCTTTGGTTACAGTGTGTATGAGGCTACATTAATATTGATATCAGTGGTCATGTAGAAAAAGCATTAAACAAAATCCAGCGAGATTCATGATAAGAAGTCTCAGCAAACTAGGAAGAGAAGGGAACTTCCTCAGCTTAATAAAGGACATCTGTGAAAAACCTATAGCCAATAACATACTTAATGATGAAACTGAATGCTTTCCTCTTATAAGACAAGGATGTCCACTCTCACAACCTCTATTTAGCATTTTATTGCAAGTCCTAACCAATGCAACAAGGCAAGAAAAAAAAGACATAAAAATTATAAAGGTAAAAGTAAAACCTGTCCCTATTCTTAGGTGACATGTTTGTTTACATAAAGCTATAGTAACTAGTAATGAGTTTCAGTGAGTTATTAGGATATGAGGTAAACTTAGTGAAAATTCTATTTCTGTATACTAACAGCAAACAAATAATGAAAAAAAATTTAATTCCATTTATCTTAGTATTAAAAACATACTTAGGTGGGACTTCCCTGGTGGCGCAGTGGTTGGGAGTCTGCCTGCCAGTGCAGGGGACACGGGTTTGATCCCACGTCTGGGGGGATCCCACATGCCGCGGAGCAACTGGGCCCCTGCACCACAACTGCTGAGCCTGCACTCTAGAGCCCACGAGCTATGGTTGCTGAGCCCACGTGCCAGAACTACTGAAGCCCGTGCGCCTAGAGCAATGACAAGCCACTGCGATGAGAGGCCCGCGCACCACAGCGAGGAGTGGCCCCCACTTGCCACAACTAGAGGGCCTGCACGCAGCAACGAAGACCCAATGATGAAGACCCAGCGCAGCTATAAATAAATAAATTTATTTAAAAAAAGCAAACATAAAAACATAGGAATAAGTTTCACAAAAAAAACACGTAAAAACCTTTGCATTGAAGGAGACTATAACACGTTGCCAAGAGAGATCAAAGACCAACATAAATTGATAGATATACTTTGTTCTTAGATTGAAAGATGAAATTTTATTATCAATTCAGTCCCAATTGATTATAGATTCAAGGCACTCCTGCTCAAATGCTTTTTAAAAAATAGAGACTAACAAGTTAATTCTAAAATATATTAATATACAAAGGATCTAGAATAGCCAAAATAATTTTGAAAAAGGTCATTGAAGCTGGAAGATTTATACTACCTGACTTAAAGATTTACTAAAAAGTTACAGTACTCAAAACAGTTTGATATTGGCCTAAGGATAGACAAATATATCAGTAGAACAGAATAGAGGGTCCATAAATAATCCATACATATAGAGTCATTTGATCTTTGACAAAGGCACTAAAGCCATTAGAGAAAGGAAAGTCTTTTCAACAAATGGTGTTGTAACAACTGGATGTATGTACTAATTTTATGAAAAAAATGTGCTGCAGCCTCTACTTCACGTAATTTGAACTGGATCATCAATTGAAATGTAAAAGATGAAACTGTAAAGCTTGTAGAAGAAAGCATGGGAGAATATCTTCATGACTTGGGGATAGGCAGAGATTTCTTATAGAACAAAGACAGTAATTACCATAAAAGAAAAAGGAATATTGATAGATTTCTCCAAAATGAAAATTTCTGTTCATTAAAAAATAGCATTAAGAAAGTAAATAGGCAAGCCAAAGACTGGGAGAAAATATTCACAAAACATGTATCTCACAAAGGACTTTTTCTCAGAATAATAATGCACTTTTACAACTCAATAATAAAAAGACAGATGTTATTATTAAAAATGGGCAAAAAACTCACACTTTCAAGAGAAAAATATCCGAATGTCCATTTAGCACATGAAAAAGTGCTCAGCATCATTTGTTGTTGCAGAAATGCAAATTAAAACCACAGTGAGATTCCACTTAACACCCACTTGAATGGCTAAAATTAAAAAGACTGACAATACCAAGTGTTGACAAAGATTGGCACAACTGAAACTTACATGTTGGTGGTGGCAGTATAAAATGGTGCAACCACTTTGCAGAACTGTTTGGCTCTTTCATAGAAATTAAATATATACATCCTCTCTAAAAACCCAGAAATTCTGCCCCTGGAATAAATGACCCATAAGCATGTAAAGATGTTGCACCTCACTGGTGTTTAGGTAAATTAAAATTCAAATAATGAGATACACATTCACCTTATATCCTTCAGAATGGCAAGGAGTAAAAGATGTTAGTGAGGAGTTGGATCCTTAGAAATTCTGATGCATGTCTTGAGGAGTTTAAGTGGATTTGGCTACTTTGGGGAGAGCATGTAATGAAGCTGAAGATATTTGTACTCTCCAACCCATCAGTTGCATAGCTAGTGGTACATCCCAGAGAACTCTGAAGAGCTCTAGGAAGCACACGCATCATAATGTGCGCTCTAGCACAGTTTGCAGTTTAAAAAAGAAGCATTTTAAAATGTTCATCCACAGAAAGATGTATGAATAAATTGTGGTTTATTCATAACCATACCAATACAGAGTTAAAATGAGTGAACTAGAGCTACATGGAGAAATCTCAAGGGAAGAGAAGGAAAGGTAGAGAATTTTACAGATAGTTTGATACCATTTATGTGCATTTGCAGTAGAAATACAAAGTTATGCAGAGGAATGAGGAACACCAACGGTTGTTTCTAAGGTAGGAGGATGTAATATTTCTTAAAAAATACTAAAAATTACAGCAAATAGGGCAAGTGTTGAGATATAATAAATCTTGTTGGTAGATACATGGGTGTTTATTATCTCTATACATTTCTGAATGTCAAAATAGATCACACCAAAAATGCAAAAATAAATGAAAACAAAACAACAGCTCACAGGTGAGGGAGTGGAGACAATGAAAGAGAACCAGCTCTTTTGAGATTTGTTCCTTCAGACTTCTGGGATTCTAAGCCTCTGTGACACACACACTGCTCCAGCCTCTTTTATATTATCTAGGATCCTCTTCTGTCAGCCACTCATATTTGGTTAATGGAATTGGTTGCCTCCTAAGACATTTATTTGAATACTAGCTTTGCTACTGGCTGTGTGTACCTCTGGGCAAGGTGACTGCTCTCACTCTGTCTCCTTGACTATTAAATGATAACAATGTGTTCTTTGCTCATTAATACAGCAGATGCATACTGAGCGCCTACTGTGTGCCAAGCAACTATGCTAGGTACTGAGATACACTAGTGAAGACACCTGCTTTAGAAGCGATTCTCAATCCTGAGCCTCAGAATTGCCTATGAAACCTTTAAAAACTTTAAACATAACTGGGGCTCACCATGGGAAGCACGAATTAGGTCAAAGATTAATGCATCAGGCTGGAATGCCTGTTTCTATAATATCTCCTTCACAGATGATTGCAATATTCAGGAATGGTTGAGAATCTTTACCCTGTAGTGTATGTTTTATGGGAGCAGGAATTGTGTTTTTCTTGTTCTCTATCATATTCCTAGAGCCTGGCCCATAGTACATATTCAATAAGTATTTGTTGAATGAATAAACAGAAGAAAAAAGACATTATCACTGTCCTCTAAATCTAAAGTTAATAGTCTCTCAGAGAAGGCAGACAATTAAACATGTTATATTGAGTATTAAATGAAATAAATATAATAAATAGTAAAAATATAATAAAGTTTGTCATAATATTGCCGGCACTGCCTGGTATGTAGTGGCTACTTAGTCAGTGTTAGTTGAATCTTTATGTAATAACTCCTAAATCCAATCTCTAGCATTAATCACTGACTTCTAGTCTTGAAAAGAAAATAACTAATATAACTAATATAATAACTAATATAATTCGTATAGTCACCGTTTTCAGTTGCTTACAGAATTCTTACAGATATTCCACCATCACCTCAGATTTGGCATTTCTAACCCTGAAAGTTTCTTCTTTTGCCTCTCCTCCCTCTTATATTGAACTGTCTTTTCCAGCTATCTAATTTTTATCATGGACACCATCTTTCTTTCATTTACCCAAGGTAGAAGCTTTGCAGTCATCTTAGGGTCTTTTTTCTACACAATATGTTTTGAAATACTCTTATATCTTCTGAGCCGTGTTTTGTGCTCATAGCTTGATTTTGAATCTCTAAGATCTCCACGAGGCAGCAGGGTAGAGTGGTTACAAACCCAGATTAGTGTCAGACTGTGGGAGTTTGCTTCCAGCTCTGTTGCTGGCTGGCTTCCTGACCTTAGGTGAGTTCACTTGTCTGTGCCCTCATCTGTAAACATCTGTTGTTATGGGAATTTATAAATGCATTACAACTGTCAACTATTAATGCTAAGTATTTTATCTCTTCAGTTAAATTGTAGCTCCATGAAGACAAATATTATGCCATGTATTTCTTTGGTGTCCCCTCTTTAGTACCTATCACAGTAGAAAGCATATAAGTGACTCAAAAATTCTTGTCAAATTTGAGATTATGGTAGTTATTTTTGCTTTATGTTTACTAGTAAAGCAACCATTTTTCTTTAAAGCCTGAGAAATAATTTTAGGACTTCTTTAGAATCTAATTCTTGCTATCTGAAAACAATGAACATAAAATGTGAAATTATAGTGAGATGAATGTGTTCTTAATGAGTTAATAGAACTCTCTGTATATTGACAATTGAAAAGTCTTGTAATAGGAGTAACTTTCAGAAGTGGATATGCTATATATAAAATAGGTAACCAACAAGGACCTATATTGTATAGTACAGGGAACTGTACCCAATATTTTGTAATAACCTATAAGGGAAAAGAATCTGAAAAGGAATGTATATATATACACACACACATACATATATACACACTCTGAATCACTGTGCTATACACCTGAAACTAACACAGTATTGTAAATCAACTATACTTCAATTAAAAAAAGCAAAAAAAAAGTGGATGTCCTCGGTTAGTGTTTCCTCAACCTGACTAAGCATAAAAGCACACTGCTTGTAAAAGTACAGATTTCCAGATGTCATGAATCAGAATCTCCAGAAATGAGACCTGAGAATTCGTTATTTTCTTTATTTTTTCCTTCTTTGCTAAATCCTGGGTGATTCCTGTGAGAGACAATTTTAGATAATGCTAGTCCATATAATATACTTTCTTTTGAAGGTTTCAACTGGATTTCTGTAGGCAAAATATTTTAATCCAGCTATTCATATTTCTTTACCTTATTTCTAAAACACTTCAGGCCTGAGGACTTGCGCCGTGAGTTTGGTCGATATGGCCCTATAGTAGACGTTTACATTCCACTTGACTTCTACACTCGCCGCCCGAGAGGATTTGCTTATGTTCAATATCCTTTATTTTACTGTGTGCATGTGAATAGACTACATACATTTGCATATACATATATGTACTCAGGAGTATATTTTATGAGATTAATACTGCCTAATTAAATGTGTTTATTTCTTTATCTCAGAAAATCTAAAGCAGTCCACAGTAGCTGGCAAGCGCCCCTCAGTTTCAACCAACCTGTTAGCTAGAATCCAAGCATAAACCGAGCAGGCGAGACAAAAGGCACCTAAAGTTCAAGCATCAAGGAGTAAAGAGGGAGGGTGGACACAGATATAAAGACCTGGAAGAGGGGAAGTCTTTATCAAGCAAAAGACAAAGCCAACACCAGGTTGAGACTTCGGCTTTCCTACATTTACTCAGAGTTCCAGAATCAAAGCCAAGTCTGATGTTGTTGGTTCTGCGTCTCTTATAAAGTCCATCTTGCAAGCCCTAAAGAATAAAGGTCAAGGTTCAAGATCAAGTGACATTGAGGTAATTGCCAAAGTCTCATTTTGTATTGCATTACTTGAGCTTTTTCTGTTTTCTATTTTTAAAAAAGTTAATCCAGCAACAACCTCCTGAAATACAACTATTTAGTCGTTTTATATAATTTGTTTCCATTTATTTAGGTTTAATATATAATTTATATATATAAGGGAGTTTAGTGGGGTATTAGGAATCAATATATGTAATTCCAGATATTTGCAGATTGTTTATATCTTTTATAATCATATCCCAAATAATAAAAACATAAAGGTATTTTAAAGCAGTAGGTTCAAAGTTAAATATCATTTTTAAAGAACCAAATCAGTTTTGAATATATGTTTTAGCTCACTTACATGTGTGCACTTTTGTTTATAAGTAATTTCTCCTAAATTAATTTAAAAAGCCTTTTAATGAAAGAGTAATTTTAATTTCAGAATAAAGATTTCTGCATGCTGATTTTTTTTCAGTGAAAAACCTGATAAATCTTTTACGTAACAGAAGGGAGTGAGTCCTAAACAGTTTATTTGATAATACTAGCCAATGTTGGACTTATCTTTTTCTCATAACATGTTTCTAATTATACATGCATACTACAGCTACACTGATGTATACATTAAAAATATAGAGATTTGTTTCTGTTTTCATTTTTAGATTCACTCTTCTGAATCATAATGGGGCATTTGTTTTGATAATAAGTGACTTTTTTTCTGATTATTCATATTATATTAGAGATGTGAGCTTAATAACTTGAGCTTGTTTTCCTAATAATTTCATGTCACATGTAAATAATTCTTTAAAAATAATATTTTTATTTGATATCTGATGTTCAAAGTGTCCTTAACAGCTAGTCATATTTGAAGATGTTCGTGATGCTGAAGATGCTCTTTATAACCTCAATAGAAAGTGGGTATGTGGCCGTCAGATTGAAATACAGTTTGCACAAGGTGATCGCAAAAGTAAGTGTGACTAAATAGTGGATCTTGTTTATTTAGCAGAATGAATTTCAGCAATGACTGATTTTTTTAATTTAAAATTCTTTCCGAAAATACTATTCGAGTAGTTTATTTATTGAGTGGTTATTTATTGAGGTTTTCAGGTAATGAATTATAAATCTTGAACTTCATATTCTAGCACCAGGCCAAATGAAATCAAAAGAACGTCACCCTTGTTCTCCAAGTGATCACAGGAGATCAAGAAGCCCCAGCCAAAGGAGAACTCGAAGTAGGAGTTCTTCATGGGGAAGAAATAGGCGGCGGTCTGATAGCCTTAAAGAGTGAGTACAAAATTAAACAGTTTTCAAAAACAGGCCACCAGAATCATTTTATTTAATATACATAAAAGAAACAACTTTTGTAGAAGGATATGCTCTTCTCTGTTTGTCATGTATTGTTATTTTAACTTGGGTTTATTAGATACTTTCCAGTGTTTTCATTTCATGACAGACTTAACTTTAACCTTTTTAGTAGAAAGATAATATATACTGAGGAAAAAACGAAAAATTAAACAGTGTATACTTGGGCTTCCCTGGTGGCACAGTGGTTGGGAGTCCGCCTGCCCATGCAGCGGACACGGGTTCGTGCCCTGGTCCGAGAAGATCCCACATGCCGCGGAGCGGCTGGGCCCGTGAGCCATGGCCGCTGGGCCTGCGCGTCCGGAGCCTGTGCTCCGCGGCGGGAGAGGCCACAACAGTGAAAGGCCCGCGTACCGCAAAAAAAAAAAAGTATACTTGACAAATAAAATGAGGATTTAAAAAAAATAAAATTTTCCTAAATGAACCCCCAGATTAAGAATCTTGAAGTCTTATGATTAAAAACTCATAAGAAATACAGTGTAATCACTGTGAAAGGAAGTTGACTAAAGTTAATGTAAATCAATATATTTATAAAAGGCAAATTATTTTCAAGAATATATTCCAAGTATGGTAGTATTGTAGGAAGAAGACATAAAAGTGGTAGATTTTTCAGAAAAAGATATTTGCAAGTTATCTATTTTGCCTGCTAGGAGTTTGTTTCTGTTAGAATAATAGTAAATCACAATGGAAATTAATTACTTGGTGAAGCTATTTAAGTAATAACTGAAATTGTACTAGCATGCCTGAATTCCTAAACACTTAGGCACTATTTATCTTGAGTTTTAATGCTGTGATTTTTTTCATAGGCATGTAGAATTTTAAGGTGAATTCTGTCCTTGAAGAATGATCAGCGTTTACACTAGTATCCTCTTTCTATGAGTAATAAGAGTTGGCTCTCCTGGGGACTTCCCTGGTGGTCCAGTGGTTAAGACTCTGTGCTTCCACTGCAGGGGGCGAGGATTTGATCCCTGGTTGGGGAACTAAGATCCCACATGCTGAGCTGTGCAGCCAAAAAAAAAGAAAGAAAGAAAAAGAGTTGGCTTTCCTGGGCCATATGTTGTACCCCTATGCTGTCCCCTGACGACATAGCCTCAAATCAAAAATGATCTGCAGAACTGCTCACTTTCACTCCAGTCCTTCCATTCCTCAACTCCAAGAGCCTAGACAAGGAAAAGCCCAACATAGGATATATGTACCAGAGCTAGACAGAGAGTCCTTGCCCCAAGTCCCTAGTTCTAAAAACAAGACTGTGAAGTGGCCTGGCTCCAGTCCCTCCAGCCAAGTGGAAAGAAAAGATAGGAACAGAAATATCCAAGAATCTTGATTACTAGAAGATGTGGCCTCTTCAGAGCCCTAGAAACTTACATGTCAGCTCGGTCCCTCTCCTTGGGTATGAATCAAATGCTTTGATTTTGGCTCATTCTGAGGGAGGCATGCAAGTAGAAGGAAGCCTTAAGCTCCTTTTTTTTTTTTTTGTGGTACGCGGGCCTCTCACCGCTGCGGCCTCTCCCGCCGCGGAGCAACAGGCTCCGGATGCGCAGGCCCAGTGGCCACAGCCCACGGGCACAGCCACTCCGCGGCACGTAGGATCCCCCTGGACCGGGGCATGAACCTGCGTCCCCTGCATCGGCAGGCGGACTCCCAACCACTGCACCACCAGGGAAGCCCAAGCTCCTTTTATAAGCCAGAAGAACCCAGGTCAGGATTGAGCCATCACCAAGATTGGTAAAGAAATATTTAGGAACAGTCATACTGTGTTCTGGAATTTGATTCTTTTTATCATACTTTGATAGTATAAGAATATAAACCTCCCTTGTGTCTGTGGAGAATAATCCATTTTGTTCCATGGCTAAGGGATAGCCATTTTCCTACTGATGATTTGAGATTTTGACACTGATACACTCAAATACAAGTTACATTTATAGAACGTAAAATGTGGGAACAAATTAAGAAATTTTACATGCCATGTGTATAGGAAAGTCACACCAGTACCAATGGTACTGCCTCTGGCTTCATGAAGGACATGAATAGTAAGAAAGTGATGTTCAACAGTTCACATTACTATAAATTAATGAATGGTTAATAAACCAAAAATCAAAGTAGATGTAATATTGTATCTAAAGCAGCACTGCCCTAATTTATTGAATAATATCTACTGGCCTTGGTGAAAAAGACTTAGTTTTAAAAGAAAAGGAAAAAATTGCCCATCTGATTCATTAAGAATATAAGCAGTTTCCAAATGTGTTAGAGCCTTGATTAACCAGAACATTCACAGCATTTTCTGCCTTCTAGTGGCAGTATACTACTTGGCTGGAGAAAAAACAAAAAGAAGTCTGTCAGTTATCCCAGTCATCAATGGCGTATCAGGAATAGAAAGAACGGGGACTCCCTGGTGGTACAGTGGTTAAGACTCCTTACTTCCCCTGCAGGGGGCCTTGGGTTTGATCCTTGGTCGGGGAACTAAGATCCTGCATGCAGAGCGTCCAAAAAAAAAAAAGAAAAAACCACATTTTCTTGTAAGACAATGCTGTTCTGCTCTGTTCTAGTTATAAGACCGTTGCTTAACCTCTCTGACCTCAGTGTTTTTTATTTGTAAAGTTGTATTATAGAGAATGCAAATCTTACCCAGCTTTTAAGTTTCATAAGGATCAGATTGTATGTGTGTGTATGTGTATGGGTCAGCATATAGATAAGTCTAACATGTACTATAAATATATTCAATGTATGTGTTGTATTACCTTAGATAAAAAGAGGTCACTGCTTTTGCCTTTAGTGGATGTGGGAAAAAACTAGTTTGCTGCTATCATTAGACTGTGAACTCTTTGTGGAGCAAGGACTTTTGTCTTAATGCTTAATATCCCTAGCATTTATCAGTAGTCCCTTACTCAGATATTCCATAAATCTTTGTTAAATTTGTGTCAGTGAATGTGTATATACTCCTAAATATTCCTGAAGAATGTTAAAATGGCCCCTAGTCCAAATATAGCATCCTTTTTTTTTTAAGTTTTATTGAAGTGTAGTTGATTTACAGTGTTCTGTTAGTTTCAGATGTACAGCACGGTGATTCATTTATATATATATATATTCTTTTTCAGATTATTTTCCCTTACAGGTTATTACAAAATATTGAGTGTAGTTCCCTGTGCTATACAGTAGGTCCTTGTTGGTTATCTATTTTATATGTAGTAGTGTTTATATGCATCCTTTTTCTTTCTTACGTTAGAATTTTTTTTCCCCAAGGACAATTTTCCCATTTTGTTTTCTGCAACTATCTACAATAGGAATGAAACAATTTCTAAAAAACTGTGCTTTTAAAAAAATTAAAATAAAATAAAAGACTGTGCTTTTATTCTAAAATATATTCTACATCAATATGTTTATACTTTCCAGTGTTCTTTGTTCCTTCCTGTAGTTCCATGCTTCTACCTGGGATTATTTTCCTTCATCTTGAAGCATTTTTACCGTTTCTTAGAGTACAAGTCTAATGGCAGTGAATTCACTCAGTTTGTCTGAAAACATCTTTATATTCATTTTTGAAAGATATTTTTGCTGAAGATAGTGTTATAAGTTGGCGGGAAGTTTTTTTCTTTCTTTAATAATGTCATTCCATTGTTCTGATATCCACAGTCAGTCTTAATGTTGCTCCTTTGAAGGTAATGTGTCTACTGTTCTCTAGCAGATTTTCAGATTTTTCTCTGACTTTGGTTTTCAGCAATTTCACTGTGACATGCCCAGCATAGGTTTCTTTGTATTTATTCTACCTGAGGTTTACTGAGTTCCTTGAAATTGTGAGTTATTATGCCTTTCATTAGTTTTGGAAAATTCTAGGCCATCATCTCTTCAAACATTGCTTGTACCTTATTCAGTTTTTCCCTTAGGCCACATGAGTATGTACCAAATAACTCTTATGCTCTGTTCTGGATTTCTTAAAACTTCTTTTCTCATTGTGTTTCACTATAATATTTTTCTAATAACCAGTTTGCTATTTCTTACTTCTGCTGCATCTAGACTGCTATTAAATCCATCTAATGACTTTTTTAAGTTCGAATATCATGTTGTTGGTTCTAAAATGTCCATTTGATTCTTTTTATAGATTCCAGTATTGTTTAAATTCCCCATCTTTTTTATTTCTTTGTCTTTTCCTCTTCTTTTCTTTTTTTTTTATATTTTTTGGGCTGTGCCACGTGGCTTGTGGGATCTTAGTTCCTTGACCAGGGATCAAACCTGGGCCCCCTGAAGTGGAAGCTCAGGGTACTAACCACTGGAATGCCAGGGAATTCCCTTATTTTCTTGAACATATTAATCATAGTAATTTAAAAAATTATTTTCTGAATAATGCCAATATCCAAATTATTTTGGGTCTCTTTCGTTTTATTTTCCTTAGCTTTTAGTCATTTTTTTCTGTTTTTCACATACCTCATAATTTATTTATTTATTTTTTTTGTGGTACGCGGGCCCCTTTCACTGTTGTGGCCTCTCCCGTTGTACACGCTCCGTTCGTGCAGGCTCAGCGGCCATGGCTCACGGGCCCAGCCGCTCCGCGGCATGTGGGATCCTCCCAGACCGGGGCACGAACCAGTGTCCCCTGCATCGGCAGGCAGACTCTCAACCACTGCGCCACCAGGGAAGCCCTACCTCATAATTTTTTATTGGATGTTGGACATTACTGTTGAAAGATTATAGAGGTTTTGGATGGTATGATTCTCCAAAGAAAGCTGTTTTCTTCTAGCAGGCAGAGCATTGGCAGATCACCTTGATCCTGTCAAGGCTTGGTTTGAGGCACTGTTAAGGCTGATCCATTTCAGCTTTACACTTACTCCTAGGGCATGACCCTTAACCTGGAGGATGAGGCCCTTCTGACTTCTTAATTGAAAGCCTGCGTTGTCACTCAAGGCTCCTTGACCTTTTGGGGGGCTTGAATTCCAGCCCTCTCAACAGCAACTCTGTATCTGAGAAAATTTCAGCTAAGTTCTTTTTTTTTTTTTAACATCTTTATTGGAGTATAATTGCTTTACAGTGGTGTGTTTCTGCTTTATAACAAAGTGAATCAGCTATACATATATCCCCATATCCCCTCCCTCTTGTTCAGCTAAGTTCTTAAATCTTCCAGCTGCTGTTTTCTGCTGACCTCTTAGAGTCTCATCCTGTGCATGTGCAACTTGGAAGATGGCCAGCGACCTGAGGAGAACTTGTAGGCAGATCTTAGGGGATGGGGGTTGCCTGCAGTGTCCTCACCTCTGGGATTTTCGTGTCTCCAGTCCTAGCCATTTTCGTGGCCCTGAATTCTAACTTCTGTCTCTGCAGCTTAGTCCAATAGCTGTTTTCTAGTTGGGCTCAAGTCTGCCATGCTGGCATTTGGAAAATGGTCTTAGGAAAAGAGCCATGGCTTATAACCCCTCGAGTTCTGCTTGTGTTGGTAATTCTCCAGTGCCTTTTAACAGTTGTTTTATAAATGTTGTCTATCTTTTTTATATAGCTCTTTTCTATGGGAAGATTAGTCTAGAACAAGCTGCTCTGTCATGGCAAGATTCAGAAGTCCTCCATCTAGGTTTATGTCTTTATAAACATTTGATAAGATTTAAATATTTTCTTTCTTTTTTTCCCTTCAGATTTTCTAACCTCTTAGGATTATGTAACCCAGACTAAATATGCAAAATAAATATATTTTTCATAAGATACATTGATATCTAGCAAAGTCAAAATCTTTTGGTCAGATATTACAAACTTGTACTTATGTTTGAACCAGAAGCATGCATGATAAAATTAGAGTTTCTTTTAGCTTATCCAATAAAAACATAACTAATGTTATATAAAGTATATAAGTTCCTGAAAGTGTTGTTTCCTAACCTATTATGTATTTTTGTGTGAAATATATACTCTGATATTATGGATGTTTGCAGGTCCCGACACAGGCGATTTTCTTACAGCCAGTCTAAATCTCGCTCCAAATCACTACCAAGGCGATCTACCTCAGCAAGGCAGTCAAGAACCCCAAGAAGGAATTCTGGTTCTAGAGGACGGTCACGGTCCAAGTCCTTGCAAAAAAGGTCCAAGTCGATAGGAAAATCACAATCAAGCTCACCTCAAAAGCAGACTAGCTCAGGAACAAAATCAAGATCACATGGAAGACATTCTGACTCCATAGCAAGATCCCCATGTAAATCTCCCAAAGGGTATACCAATTCTGAAACTAAAGCACAAACAGCAAAACACTCTCATTTTCGATCTCATTCCAGATCTCGGAGTTACCGTCATAAAAACAGTTGGTGAACAGCGACAGAAGAGTGCTACGTAGTATTTAATATGTTATTAAACCTCTCGTTATGTTAAATAAAAATTCTTCAAGGCTTACAGAAAAAGTGAGTTGATATTAGTTATTTGGGCATGTGCAAGAGATAAAATCTCTCTATCTTGGGTTAAGATTTGGTCTCGATTTAAGGGCCCATACCACAAATTATGATGTGAGTAATGTCCCATTTTATGGACCATTTTTTGTTTACATTGTGGCAGAAGGGTACTTTTCAAAGGAAATGGAACTAATTTGGAAAATTAGACTTGGATGTTAAGAATAATGCTAATAACTTTTACGAAAGTATTTTTTACTTTAAAGCACTTTTCTTTCATGTAAAAAGTAATTATGACTGTATAATCGCATAGGGCAAACTTAAGACTATTTGACATCTTACGTCTCCTTTTTGTTTTCTCTTTAAACTTGGGCCAATTCCTGATGGATATTAGTTCATATTACAAAATTCTGACATTTCTAAAAGTAGAGTTTATAGAGAGATCAAGTGTTCAAAAGATACATTCTTTCCTGAGCTCAAAAAAGGTTTTATTTTTACTGGGTGGAACAGTATAGATAAGTTGACATTAAATTGCATTCTATACCACATTTATTCACTTCAGAAATATCAAAACGTTATAAAAATTCTGAATTTTGAATGGTTTGAGACGAAAAATGATGTGCAACACTCATAGTCCAAAAATTCATATCAAGCCTTACACATTTGAAGAGTGGTACATTTTGTATAAAAATCATACTTTATACTGTTAATTCTGCATACCTACTTTTCATCTACTGCTTAATTTTTCTTTTTAGAGCTCTAGCTGATGACTTTAAACTGTATAGAATAACTCTTATTTATTTTTGGAAATGTTTAGTACCTTGTATTAAGAAACTCAAGACTGCCTCCTCAAAAAACAACTTTGCAATATTGGGATTTACATTACACTGCCCTTCATTTTTTTAAGCCAAATAGCTTTATTGATATTCATTGCTTTTGTAGTTGTTAAAACTAAGAATTTCTTTAAAAATGTGTTTGTAGATTATGTTTTTCAGAGGGTTTTGGTAGTATTTGTGATAAAATGGTTTTGCATATGGTTATTATAGGGGATATATTTATAGAGCTCTACTTGTGTACCTTGTTGAATTACATTGAAATTAAAAGTTCTCAGCCCATACAGTTAATATTTGTATCTAGAGTGCTTTAGAAAAAAAATATGTCTTATATTTTTAGCATATAGGAGCCAATATTGCTTCCATTTGTTCTGAATACAAATTCCATCTTTTTTTTGCATTTTACATCCTGTGTGTAAGAAATAACTTTACAAAATAATTTATATGCTGGTAATATTTGGACAGGTACCGTAAATTCATGTATATTGTACTTTCTGAGTAGATTTTCTCTAATCATAGCAAAATTTATTTCAAAATTATAGCTCTTTGAAGTGTTCAAATGTAATAAAACTTTAGTTATAAAATTATGTGGCAGTATTGAAAATTGAGAGAACAGTCTGAAGAAAGAGCAAGACAAATACTGATTTTTTTGTATCTTCTAAGTAAATGTTTGGGTTTACATACACATATATGTAGTTATTCCAAATACTAATTAGGAGTTGATTATAGTGTCTTTACATTTAATCATTATATCTTAGTAAAAAGTTAATAAGGCAGTGTTTCTGAACATGCTTAATCCTTCGATTTATCTCTGATTTGGTTTTCCACTGTAATCCCTGGGCTGCTTAGGGAGGGTACTGTTTGGTTTGATGGAAAAACTGGAATGATAATAGTTTAAACTTTCTGATCATTTACTATGTGCTTGGCACTGCTCTGTAAGTTTTACATTACTCGCTCATCACAACAGCTTTATGAGGTCAGTACCACTGCAGATAAGGTAAGTGAGACGCAGAGAGGTTAAATGACATGCACAAGGTCACACAACCATTACACTTTGGAGCTGGGTGGTGGCTGGGCTCCATACAGCCCTCCCTGATCACCATGCTTGTCTTTTTGGAAGAAAAAAGTGTTTGGCAGATATATGCTAACCTAAGATAATATTGAGAGGAAAAGGAGAGAATAGAATTTGGAAAGGAAATGATTATAGGGTTCAGTGAAAATGGGTTCTGTGACTGAGTGGAAATTGATTGGCAGTTGTGCTGATACCCTGGAAAATTGTCCTCTGGGTACATCTATTCTAGGGTTCACTTCTGCTGTAGAATTGTTTCTTGGACCTTTTAAGAGAGGATACTTAGAGTAAGATTGTTAAATAAAGCAAATGTATCACACATCTGTGATCATTTCCTGTAAAGATAATATATTTACTCAGGTACTTCCTATGTTTGGTGTAGGGGCAGTGCCTACCTCCATTTGTTCAAGATTCATAGAGGATAAGTTAATGTCAAAGAAGATAAAGGTGGCTACCATGACTGCTTGGTTTCTTTCTCCCCATGAATAATTCACATTTCTGTGTAGCAGCTGGTATTTTGTAGCTGCAAACGTAATGGGGGAATATGCCAAATTTTTTATCTGTAGTCTGCGGTTTAATCTTGTGCCTCTGGGCTGTTTATTTTTAAATGTAAAATATTAACTAATTTCAGGACTTTATATGTTATCTGAGATAACGACTATTCTAAGACATGATGTTGTATTACAAATAAATAAGAATTTCTGCTTTTATTCCAATTCCATTGCATGAAGCAAAATTAGTCGAAGTTTAAAGGAAGAAGCGTTTAGAAATACTTTTATAATTCTTCTATACTACATTAAAATTGTAATTTCTTATTTAGAGTTAAAAATTAAATTTGTTTTCCAGACAGGATGGTAGAATATTTGGGGTATCTGTATAAATAAATACATGCTACTTACACAGGAGATCTTAATCTGGTATCATGAAACCGAAGCTTCAGATCTAGGTCCTCTAGATATTCAAACAAGTCCGTGACTCTTGGTATTTTAAGGACCAGTGGTTCAGTGAGACATACGGATATTACTCTCAAAACTCATATATTTGATTAGAAAAATTTAAGTATTAAATGAAGATTATGAACTTAGCATCTAAATTACTCCCTTGATGAAACTAGGGTATTTAGGATCATAACATTAGCTCTGGCATTGATCGAACCATGTCAGTTTAGGCCCTCTGGAAATTTTATATCATGTACCTTTAAAAAGATGCTCTTAAAATTAAGCAAATTAACCACAGCTTTGTGCATCCCAGACAAGGCCCCATTGCCTCACACAGACAGCCTTGGGGGAGTAAGCACTTCATTCCTGACTGGGCTAGGGCCTGGCCCCCACTGCTTAGAGAATGCCCCTAATGCACTGATCCCATCCCAGGAACACAATAGAGCTGGGACAGCCCACAGAGAAGGTGAATGGACTGTAATTGATCGATTGACTGTGATTATAGAATTAAATTGGGTACATCTTTTGAAAAGAAGCAAATTAAGTGTAGAGATACTATAGTCAAAAACCTATTTAGAAATATAATATTCCCTTATAGAAGTGTTAGATATGCCAGGTTGATTGAACTTCATTCAAGTTAAAACAGTACTTCACAATAATGACAAATACCATTTTTTATTTAAAGGAATCATGTGAGGAAAGACTGAATTTAAAAATATACATAGCATACTATACCACATCAGTAATATTTTCCAAAAAAAAAGGTATAATGTTTTTATTTTATTTTGGGGAAAGGGTTATATGATTAGTCTTTCTTGAATCTTATGTTCTAGGAATGTACCACAATTTTGAATTTATGAAAAGAAATAGTATCAACTTGTGGAGATAGATGGATGCTCAGTGGGTTAATGGTTACTGTTTTTTAAATGTATTATGTGATTTAAAGCATATGTTTGGTTCACATGTTTCAGAACACCATATTCAACCTACCTGTAAGTTTATGAACTAGTAACGTTACAAATTAAAATCAGGAATATCTTAGGGTATGTCAGGTTTCAGGTTCTTTCAGAATGCAGACAGAAAATTTAAAGGGTCAGTCTCTCCAGATGAGACTATCTAGCCAGTAATCAGTGCTTTGTGCTAGAAATGGATTGATTGCATGTTTATTACTGTTTGATCTTATGTATTGCAGCTTGTGTAGGATGAGCAGTTTCTCAGAAAAAGTGTAATTGAAACAAGAAGCAAAATTACCACTTTTCTAATTTAGGAGTATAATTCTGTGAACTAAATGCCTAAGAACTATATGCTTTTTAGAAATGTGTCCATAGAAATTGAGGAAAACCACATTCTAGTTTTCTTGGCTTACTCCTTATAGTATAGACTTAAAATGCTGTTAAATTGACTAATTTCAACAAAAATCTCAATATAAAATAGTCTTCCAGGCTCAAGTGATAGCCTTTTTTTTTTTTTTTTTTCAATACTAAGAAAAATTCAGTGGATTTCTTTGTGGGGGAAGTTAAGAGCCATTCCTATGACATTTGTGAGGTGGTGTCTGCTTCGTGGGAATACTACTTTACACCTTGAGAAAAAGTACTCTGTTGAAGACCTTTTTTCAAAATCGACATAAGCTGTATAACTGGTCTGACTCTTCAGGGCATTCTTATATTTTAAAAATGAGATGGAATGTTACTTAAATTTATTTTAACACGTAAAATATTTATATAATTTCATAAGAACCTTAAGGAAAAGCATTAACATTCACATTGTCGGTAAACCTTAAGATTTGGGCCTTAAAATGTTAAATGTAACTGAATTAGCAAAACTAATGCTCTAGTTTTGTTAGAATATTCATTATAATTTTTAATGTGTATACAAAGTCTAACCATTTTTGGTGTTATTTTATACTTTATAATTCCCTACTCTTGCCATATAATCTATGTGGGATTTTTTTAAAAATACCACTTAAAAACATGGATAAAAAATTTTCTAAAATTTATTTGTAGTGAGGTGTCATAGAGTCTGTCATACAGAGTGAAGTATATCAGAAAGAAAAATACTGTATTCTAACGCATATATATGGAATCAAAAAAAAATGGTACTGATGAACCTAGTTGCAGGGCAGGAATAAAGATGTAGACATGGAGAATGGACTTGAGGACACGGGGTGGGAGTGGGAAGCTGGGGCGAAGTGAGAGTAGCATTGACATGTATACACTACCAAGTGTAAAATAGATAGCTAGTGGGAAGCAGCCGCACAGCACAGGGACATCATCTCGGTGCTTTGCGATGCCCTAGAGGGGTGGGATAGGGAGGGTGGGAGGGAGACGCAAGAGGGAGGGCATATGGGGACATATGTATGCATATGGCTGATTCACTTCGGTGTACAACAGAAACTAACAGTACTGTGAAGCAATTATAGTCAAAGATCTATTAAAAAATAAAAATAAAATATACATGAAAAGCACTTGTATGAGGTGCTCTTAGCTGCCTGTCCGTAGTCAAATATAACTGATACTGTAAGAGGTTTTGGTGACTGCACTTTTGTCCACCTTTTATCTACCTTGACTAGAAGGTGGTGTTTTTACATGAATATCTATCATGGAAAGTGGAACTACACTTAAGGAATAATTTTAAATGCTTTTAACTTTCCATTAACTCCACTGATATTAATTCAACATTAAAGGCTTTAAAGAGTAGGCGCCAACCAAGTGTTAAGAGTTGCACCCTGCTTTGCCCTTCTACCTCCTGGTCACTCAGTGCTCACCAGCCCTTCGGCCATCCCCTTTCTTCTTTGGGAATCTCAGACAGACACACTTCCTTACGCTACTTGAAGTTCAAGTTATTCCATGTTAGATAATTCTTCAACTTTCCCCTCAAACGATGGGCAGTTATTATAAATGCCCTTCAGAATCTTTATAGTCTCCACCTACCTCTTTATCCTCTCCTAATTAAAGTTTCTTCAAGCTTTAACATTTATTTCAACATTAACATTAAATGTCAACTGTCACATTTCCCAAATAAGACAATGCTTAAATACAGTATCCTTTCTCTAATCTTTCAGTTCTTGTTTACAATGGCTTTGGTATTTCAGTCATTGACTAGAATTGTTCCATTATTTTAGAAGTGTTATAACCAACTAACCAGCCTAGTTGAAAGAGCAAAGAAAAAACATTTAGGATATTCAAAGTTTACATCAAAAGATTGACTTATTTGTGCTTAATGTTACATGTAAGTGAGCTTTTGGAATTATTGGCAAATACTCAACTTCTGTGTAATGTTGGAGTGAACTAGTAAAGCAGCGTTAACTTTCCCGAATTCTGTTAACATTTTGTTGTAAAATTCTTTAATAAGAAAGTAATCTTAAAATGAACACCCATATACCCACTACGTAGATTCTACAGTTAAAAGTTATGCTTGTTTTATCACATATATTTCCATCAATCTTCTCCTCAATTATTTTGAATTTAACATATAGTAAATTTTTGAAAATTGGAATATTCATAAGTGGGCTATTCCAATTAAAGAGTGATCAAAAATCTTGGTTGAATATCTTTTGTAAACATAATTCTATTTTCTTAGTTTTGAAATTCAGGGTCTGGCTTCAAACATCAGATGATTTACAGTAACCTAAGAAACACAAATGGTTAAGGAGACTGGACTGAATGCACAGTGACTAGGACCCTTGGAAGGCTGATGGAAAAGGGTAATCCAATCTTTGATGTTAATCCTTTTGTTTTAAAATTTGAGAGCCCTTAGTGTCTGATCAGTTGAAAAGAGTAAGGGCAATTTCAACGTTGGAAGGGACGGTTGAGAGCCCTTATTATAGCAAGAAGATCCCCCAAACTGTAGATCTCTCTAAGGGTTTGGTAGGAAGAACCAAAGCCCTCTGATTCCATGTTGCCAAATAGAGTGAAATAATAAAGATCTTCCTTTTTAAAGATCTTAACTGTTAGAAGGCAGTTTTGAGTTCAGTTAAATCAAACATTTCCATGTTGGAAATAAAAGTCATCAAAATGTCTTCTACTTGCCATCCCCTCTTCAAGATTCTAGACTCTTAAGAACACATTTGTAATTCTGTTTTGACAACTAATCAGGTTAATCTCTAATCTTAGAACAATGGAACTATCTGTAATAATTTAGGAGTAGCTATATATATATGACCAGTTTTGGAGGAGTCTGATTAGTATCTATTATCTTTACAATCATATATAAAATACCACATTTTCCTGCCACTTTATGTAGTAGACTGGGAAAAATTACTTAACTTTCCTGGATCCTTTCTTACACATGCATAAAAGTTATCGTATGAATGACTAGAGAAATGAAGTTTTCAACGTTATTGCTTAAGAATGTCATTTTGTCTTTTAAGCTATTATACATTCAAGATATATGATCTCTCCTAATTAAATAGAGCTTGAATAGAACCTGTAGCCTCCTTTGACAAATGTGCATCTGATTTTCCATGATTATCCATGTAGGCTGCTTTCTGCCAATTCTCCCGTTTTTCCCCTTCCTACCATTACTTAATTCAGAGACCGTAATTAATGCCACATCATCTATGATAAACTATTCCTCTAACAGAGGGAACTTTAAATTTGTGTCACCAGTTCTACACTAAGGAAACATTACTCTAAACTCTGCTTTAGAAAATGAATTCTGAGATCTTGACAGTGAACCCACAGTAAATGTAACACCTTCTATAAGTCTTAAATTGTAATTCACAAGTTTAAGTTTGGCAAATACAATTCCTGGGTGTTAGGAATATTACTCATACATTTTAGCATATTTAACTTAGAACTCCAAGAGAATTGCAAAGGATATGAAAAGTAACTTAATCCGAAAACTGTCAGATTAATTCAAGACAATCTAATCCAAGAGATATAAAGAAAAAGGGTTTAGTTCAACCATAAAATAGATCATCCCTATTCTTAGAACTTTATCCACCCCACAGCTTCAGAGAATCCTATCTAAAATTTTCAAGAAAGTTTCTTTCAAAGGTTAATTTTTATGAGCTTTTATAAATAGCACTGTATAAAATGTACTCTCAAATTTCCTTTCAGATACAAAAACAAGTAGCTCCTGAACTACACGATTTGTGCCTACAACAATCCTGCTTCCTACACCATCTCATCTCAGCACAGACACACTCTTTCCCATTTGGAGACTTGTATTTGGCAGTCTTTGAAAGATTTATGGATAGCTCAGGGCTGAAAGAGCAGGCTTGTGATTTTTAAGTGTTTTCATTCTGCAATGTCCTTCAAAGTTTTAAGTATATAGAGGAAGATAATGAGACTCAGCCTTTCATACCCAAGTATAAGTACATATGTTTGATTCCCTCAACGTGAAGCAGGTATCAACTGCATAGAGTGCATGGGATTTGGGGGCCTTCCATTCTCTAAATAAAGGATAATTATTCAGCAGTATGATGGGATGGTCATTAGAAGGGGGGAGATTTACAAAAAGATATAGAATGTTAAAAGATCAGTTTCACCCAGCATCAAAACTTGGACTAAGGGAAGGAAACTTTGTTCCTCTTCAGCAGCTGGGCCCCTGCTGTCTGAATCCAGAACTTAACATTAGAACCGTCCACTAACATAGACTTTTACAGGTCAGTAATAACTAACCACCACTTAACACTTTCAGAGGAAATACTTTCAGTTCAGCAACTAATTTACTATCATAGATGAAGTTGAGAGTCCACAGGAGGCAGAAAAGATGAGGTCAAGAGTACTGGTAAAGGTGTTAAACCCAGTGAGGGAAAAAAGAATATAGGAAGACAAAATATTTCAGTTCCATATTCATGTTGTAATTAGTGCTTCTGTGCACTATTACCAAAGCTGTACCTCTCAGCCTGACCTATCTTCTACTTGCTGTGTGTTTCCACGTGGATATCCTACATGCATCTCGAAGTTCAACATGCAAATCAAAATTACCTTCCTCTATAATTTCAACCCCCTCCAGAGTTCCCTAATTGCTGGTTTTAAATTCCTGATTGCTCAATTTAAAAATTCTTTTCTTACCCTTCATTCAGTTGCTGAATTCTGAATTCTACCTCCAAAGTATCTCCCAAGTAAGGCCATGCCCCTGTATACCCTCTGATAATATCCTTTAAGGCTCTTTTTTAAACCACTGAAATATCAAGTGGCTTTCATGTCTCAAGCTTTCCCTTTCCAAACTGTTCTCTGTATTTTCACCAGTTTTCTTTTTGAAGCAGAAATCTCATTACCTTGCTCATAAGCCTTTGGTGACTCTGCCATGCTTATAGAATAAAGTTGAAACTCTTCAGCATGACATTCAAAGCCCTTCATGTTACTACCCCAATACACCATTCAAGACAGTGAATCTTCCTTCCCTGCACTTCTCTTAAGCTACTGGGTATTCCACATCTTTTCATAACACTGCTAAAACTTTTATCTCTGACAATATATTCAACTCTTCTTTGCATGGCAGATACAACTGAATATTTTAAGGCCCCACTCAATGCTACTTCTAATAGATGTCCCGATTCCCAACTAGACAATCCCTACTCACCAGCATTAGTCACCACCTGCTGCAAGAGACAATGACTTGACTTTTGTTTTTACCTCCTCTAAAAACGTTTCTTGTAGGGTAAGCTTGTATTTCAGTTATGGCCATCATTTCTTCCTCACCCACCTACGCTGCTTTTAGCTCTGCCAATTATCCTTGTACAGCTGACCCCTGAACAACTCAGGGGTTGGGTGTGCACCAACCCCTTGCGGTTGAAAATATGCATATAAATTATAGTCTGACCTCTATGTCCCTGATTCCTCCATATCCAAGGTTCCACATCCTCGGATTCAACCAACTGTGGATCATGTAGTAGTGTAGTATTTACTATTTTTAAAAAATCTGTGTGTAAGCGGACCTGCTCAGTTTGAACCTGTGTTGTTCAAGGGTCAACCATCTCCTGAACATACTTCACACTTAATCCCCCGCCACACTAAATTGTAGACATGCTACTCAAAAATGACACGAAAGAACATATTTCAAACAAGGAGGGGAGGGGTGGTTGAGGCAGTTTTATCCAAGACAGGGACTCTATATTAGTTTCATTGTTAGGATTTTTATAATATGCAGAAATGTGTTATCAAACATGTGCATAAATGAGCCGTTTGCTGGAGTCATAAGACTGATTTGGGAGATGTCAGAACTCACCTAGGCCAACCCATTAGTAATGTTTACAACACGTTATTTAAAAAAGCTAAAATTGGGCTTCCCTGGTGGCGCAGTGATTAAGAATCCGCCTGCCAATGCAGGGGACACGGGTTTGAGCCCTGGTCCGGGAAGATCCCACATGCCACGGAGCAACTAAGCCCGTGCCCCACAACTATGGAGCCTGCGCTCTAAAGCCTGTGAGTCACAACTACTGAGCCCGCATGCCACAACTACTGAAGCCCACGTGCCTAGAGCTCGTGCTCCGCAACAAGAGAAGCCACTGCAATGAGAAGCCCGTGCACCGCAACGAAGAGTAGCCTCCACTCACAACTAGAGAAAGCCCGCGTGCAGCAACGAAGACCCAACACAGCAAAAAAATAAAAATAAATTTATTTTTTTAAAAAAAGGTAAAATTGGTGACTACCAACTGGGGAATTTTGAACTATGGCCTTAACTCCTAAAATGAGATTTCCCATCTATTTGTAAGGAAGATACTTGCATTTACGTGAGCCGGAATGAAGACTCATACAAAATGCCAGTATCAAATAAAAGTTCCTTTGCATCCTCAAACCCTTTCCCTTCTTTTCTATAACTGATTGCTTAATATCCCCACTCAAAATTTAGCTGCCTTTCTTTATACTACCTCTTGAAGTCCTTAATCACAAAACCAGTCTCCCACACACAAACACATGCCCTGCGTTTTTTGGTAATCTCAAACCATTTAATAATTATGGTTCTCTCCCCAAGCACCGTTTCTGGAAGAAACCAGGAATAGGGCAGAGGTCGGTGGCTTTGAGCTAAGACAGCCCTAACCTTCCCCAGACATCGAAATGCTTTTACTTGAGGACATGCTGGGAGGTGAGGGACAAGGCCTTGGAGGAGTCTAGCTTATCCACCACCCCCACAGCTCCTCATAATCCTAACTTCTTTGGCTTGGGCGGGTGCCCACCATGCCCTCCTTCCCAGGTCCATCCTGGGCCCTAGTGCTGAGGGGCAGAAGCATGCGCCTGGGGCCTGGGGCCTGGGTTTTGTTCCTTCGCAACACCGAAAGTTGAGTCAGGGCTTTTAAAGAAGACAGATAAAGACAAAAGCAAATACTGTGGGAGTTTTGAGCTAGTTTAAAATCATGTACTACGCAAAAGAAATGCAAATGGTTTTCCCCAAGTGTAGCATGACTGGATCCCATTCAAGTCCCACATTCATACTAGCTTTGTATTAAAATCTGTGAAGGAAAGGGGTAATTACATAGTACTGCCTAAAAACCTAAATGCTTGTCCTGATAAAATGTAGATTACTTGCCTAACACATTCTAGTCTTTAAATTTATAAACCACCCTAAAATTTGTATTTTAACTTACAAACCACCTTTAAGTTTGAAAAGAATGGCTCCTGTCAATCTGTTAATATTGTAATTTGGTCTTTTATTGCCTTCTTTTCCCTTTATCTTCCTAACAAGGACACTAATTACTTAGCACCAAGATTAATGCAAATAAAAGCAGCTTTCTATAGTCTCACTACGTCAGTGGTATGAGCTGAATAAACTCAGTATCAAATTGTACAAATTCACCTAAAAGCAACTTCAGTACAAAATACTAAACCACATGCTGGTATCTGTTTTATAGGGAAGTGCCACTGCATGGAACAATTTTTTCTGCTCACATACTACAGTTACAAACCTTTTACCCCTTTGCAATGGTAATTTTTTAATCAGACCATTAGTTAAAGTTTAGGCCTGGAGCTGGTAACTGCAAACACCAAGTGTGCTCTATACACCCACAAAACACAAATTACAGGAGCATTGTAGGAGATGTTTCAAGACACTCCAATAGGAGAATAATGGCTGAATAATTGGGCTGCAGTATGATCTGAATTCCTATGTTGAAACCCAACCCCCGAGGTAACATACAGGACGTAGAGACTTGGGGAAGTGATTAGGACATGAGAGCAGGAACCCTCATGAATGGGATTTGTGCCCTTATAAAAGGAGCCCCAGAAAGCTCCCTCACCCCTTCTGCCAAGTGCATACACAGCAAAAGGACACCATCTATGAACGTTTAAAACTGGGATCTCACTAGACACCAAATCCACTGATGCCTTGATCTTGGACTTCCCAGCCTACAGAACTGAGAAAGAAATTTGTTTATAAGCTACTTAGTGTCTAGTATTTTGTTATAGCAGCCCAGAGGGACTAAGACATGCTGCTAAATGTTTTACTTTAACACCAAAACTATTCAACTTTTAAATTTAACACCTTCTCACTAAATATATCTGTAGTCTATTTCACCCACTCTTCAAACTATAAAATCTGTTACTTTATAATACAACCTATTTCCTTACATCATCCTTTAAAAAATTTAACCATCCTCTTTACCAATGTGTTAACACTTCTCTTAGCTAAAAAAAAGTCTTATCTTCTATAAGGTCGAAAGTGCACTTGTATCTTAAGTTTCTCTAAGTGCTTTTTTAAAATCCATCTACATATACCTATATGTAAATGAAGTTAACTTTCTCTAAATTCATTTAAGAACAAAGCATGTTACAGTCAATGCCAAGAAAAATGGTTGGTTGGGGTGTTGACAAGCTGTATAGTGACCACATCTATTAGAAATTCTCTGATTTTGAGGTGGCTATAACAAGTCATCATGCCATCCTGGCATTGCTTATTAAGTCAATAGTGATTCTAAGTTAAGGTTAGGTAAGTGTCCTCCCTTCTTGTGTGAACCAAAATGATACAAGAAGTTGAGACTTAAGGTTCATTTATTTCTTCCTCAGGATGGTGGCACCTTTCTCATCTATACTACCTTATAGGATCACATATAGCCTCTGAACACCTTTACTTTTTCACATGTCTAAATACTGACCAATTACTCATTACCAATTACTTTTTCCTTTGTATCATTTGGCATAAACTTTGGCCTTGTATAACATAATGAAAAACTATATGCGGAAAATTGTGTTCTAGAATTTCTTACTGGAATAGACTTTATAGATACACTACTGAGTAGAAGTTTGAATTTTAAAGTAAAAATACATATGCTGCCATAACTTAAAGCAAGCCTGAGATTCCAAAGTCTCCACCTAATATTTTAACATCAATTATATTTGCTTTGATTCAAGTATCCCATTCAGTATCAGTATAAATTTTGCAAATCAAACAAGTGCCGTTTTCTTTCATTGTAAATATGTGGTAAGTCAAATGGTGTTTTATGAAACAGCTCAAAAAATAAACGCATATTCTAAGCTATAAGCTAATCAGCTTTACTTTTGCCCACAACCATTTCCATTCATGAGATGGGGAATTCCTCCCCTTAGAGGTAGTAGTGTTAAATTATTGGACTCTCCAGCTTTCAGAGGGAGGATGTACAATTAGTATAGACATTTAGCCAGTAAAATGGAAAGTTAAAATCCATCTCCTAGTTACACATTCAAACATGAAAAAACAATCACACACAAAGAGTCAAGACTAGTTGAAAAGGGGGGGGCCAAATTATTATTATTTTAAAATTTGATTACAACCGATTTTGTTGGCATTAAAATTTTAAATTTGAATGGATATAAACCAAAACCCAGAAATTAAGTTTGGTAAAAATGGGAATAGGAGTTTTCCGGTAATTACAGATTAGAAGGCAGAAATCAATTTAGAGAAACATAGACAAACCCCATGTTTACAATGATTGTGCCACAGATTTAAACTTCAGTAGTGCATTAGTAAACTGTTCACATTGAGATCTTCACCTTGAGATTCGACAGCTGTTTCTTGAAAAAAATCTCAGTACCTTGTGCAAATAAATCGGTCTTTCAGGTGCCTTAGCACACTTAAAATTTCTCCATTGTATATATACAAAACACCTACCATTTGGGCAGGGCAAAATACATACTTTCATAACAAAACTATAATGTACCTCTCAAGTATGAACAATATACACATAATACATGGTATACAGTATTTACAAAATATAAAATATAATACAAGCTGTTTGTAATTTTTTAAACTCATCTTTTGCCCTTGTAAATTGCAACAAGGTAATCTTCCATTTCTGTACCACTGCTTTTCAAGAGTCCAGGGATTTTGGAAAAGCTATGTTTTACATACATACTGAAATCTGAGATCTAAGTTTGAACTTTTAGGAGAGTTTTTAAGTGTACTGCCATCAACTCCCTATTTTGGTTGGAATTTTCAATGGTGCTTCCCATCCAGTGACTAGGAGGCTTTGGAAGAACACTAGGAGAAGGTGGGTCACTAAACTTTGCCCCAGCATAATTCTCCTTTTGGCTCACTTCAGTTAGAAATGATGATTTCTTCAAATGCTTATTTTTAATATTCTCAGTATTTTTAAAAGGCTTTTTTTCCTGCTTCTGAATTATATCAGATGAAACAGAATTCTGCCAAAAGTTATTTTCATTTCTTTTTGCAGAGGTGATCTTGGTTAGTGGTAAGTTATATTTGCTTTTCTGTCTGTTTATCTTTGGTTGTTCACACAAGTGTATACCATGAACAAGCTGGCCGTGGGGAATGGCAATTTTCTCCGATTTTCCCATCTTTGATTTTAAAACCTACAAAGACAAGGAACATAAAAGTGAATACAGTCTCATGATAAAAATCAGTCATGAACCTCACCATATATCTAACATATTTTCTTTTAAAAAGTTCCCGTGGACTTTAGTTCACTGTCTTGATTAAATGCTTGCTGCACTTATCCCTGGAAGTCCAAATATGCACACATCTAATTTTATCACTAAAAATAGTTAGTAATCACTGTTACCAATGCTGATTCTAAAATGTCAAAGAACCCAAGGTAACCAAGTCCACCTTTCCATAAAGAGTAATGAGCTATATTCCAAACATGTATGAC
The DNA here is from genome assembly GCF_964374135.1 of Grampus griseus. Classification (NCBI taxonomy): domain Eukaryota; kingdom Metazoa; phylum Chordata; class Mammalia; order Artiodactyla; family Delphinidae; genus Grampus; species Grampus griseus. The sequence continues at coordinate 21,866,422 of NC_139007.1, read as the reverse complement.
AACCTCTTCCTAACTAACAAAGGTCAGCGTTTTTACAGCAGGGTATTTCCAAGAGAAATTTTCAAATGCTTTGGTTGATTAGAAAGAAAAACTATGTTAATAGATACACTATTTACCTTTTAAGACAGGTTCTTTAAAAATTATGTCAGAATAGAAATTTGATTAGGAGATTGATTTTAAGTGAGAAAGTGTTTTGATAATGGTTACTAAGTACACACATTAAAAATTATCCCCCCAGCTTGTGAAAACAAAATTTCAGAAATTTAAATACTAAAATACTTACCACTTTCTATCATCTCGTCCAGTTACACATATAATACATAGAAGAAAATGCTTTCTGCCTGCCCCCTACTTTCTGTTGTAAAAACTACTTCAAGAACTTTACTGCCTAAATTCCAGTCACTTTCCTAACTCGAGTGATCCTTACAGGAAGCCATGATAATGGAAAGACAGAGTAATCTATTCGATCACTGCCCTTTCAACACTTGTAATACGGTAGGTAAGCCAGGACACAAATAGAAAGCCGGAGCACAAGGTAACATAATCCATGTCAAAAAGGGTAACTGACAACAGAGCTCCCGGTTTCAATACCGTTCTAGAAAATAAAGGAATCTTACTAGGAAACAAGTACAAAAACTCGCTTTTACAGTAATTAATATTACAGAAGAGCCGTGGAACTGAAAAGAACGTATACAAAATTTAAGTAATCACGGTGGACAAATTTAAGTTTTTGCAAGGGCACAGCTAGATGAGCTGCAAATCTCTCAAACCAATATTCTTTCAACAAATGTCAGTAACTTATTTTCATTATTATCATGAAGGTTTTTGAAATTCAAGTCAAAATGTTTTTATTTTGATACAAAGGTTACTTTAAGTAATATAGCCACTTAATACCGTTTAAGTTTTAATCAATTTTATCCTAGTCCAATAGCAACTGGGCAGCATATCGTCAATTCAATTGGGACTCTTCTTTCGGAAACTTCATCATTCTGGACACAAGCAATAAAACTACCTTCCGCTAAGAAAGCCTGGCACAGTACACCGTGGGGATGCGTAGTAAATTCCGTTCATCTGATAGACTAGCCCAGAGAACTTATCGCTTCAAAGAGGCAACAGCTCTGCCGTCGCTCCTACCGACTTTCGAAGTTGAAAAGCACAGCTAAGTAGGTCGGCCCCGCGAGGAGCAGCGCCCCAGGTGGCCCGGCGCCCCACACCGCGCACCTCACAACTCAGCAAAAAGCCAACCGGAAGCGGGCGGCTGCCGCCCCGTGACAAACCCCACACCGGGTACCGAGAGACCGTACGCGCGTCCCGACGAGTCTTGGCGCTGCCAACGGTCGGAAAGCCGCCAGCGGGCCCGCGCCCTCGCGCTCCCAACCCCCGCCCGGCTCGCCTCCTTCATGGGCGCCGAAGCGCTCCGCACGTAGCGCGCGCTGACGTCAGCCTCCCGCGGGTCTCTTCCTTCTCCCGCCCCCCCCACCCCGCGCCCAGAACGCCGAAACCCCCTGGAACGTCGCCAGCCTTCTAAATCCGGACTGTTGCTGGGGCGCAGCCGCTCCTCTCATTGGCCGGCTCCCCGGAGCCAATCAGCAGCGCCAGCGCTGGCCTCCCCTCCCCCCGCCACCAGCAAGAACAGAGCGGGCGTCACGGAAACTTCCCTCCCGAGTAAACAACCGTCCCTCAACCCTCAACCCGGCCCCTCCCTTCCCGACCCCAGAGCGCAGGACCCCAAACCTCGCGTCCGGGCTGTGGCCGACTAGGGGCCGGTACGCCAGTGGTACCCCCGTCCCACTCGCGGCCCTTACCTCTCTATTGAACGAGGGTTGGCCGGGCGCCGCGGGCGGCAGCGAGCCAGGGAAAGGGCTCGTTTCCTCAGTTCGAGCTGCGGTCGCAGGAGCCGGGGCCCAGGCGGCGGCCTGGGCCTGGTCCGGGACTTGCTGCGCTCCGCCGTGGCCCGTCGCGGGGCTCCGCCCGCCCTCCAGGCTCGGCCGGTGCTGCTGGTACTGGTGGAAGCGGCTGGGAAGCTGCCCCGACGGGCTGGCCCGCACCTTCTTCTTTCGCCGCTTCTTTGGTGCTGCCCGAGGGGTGCCCCCCGCCGTGGCGAGGCTGCAGTTGGGCAGAGGTGCCGGGGCGCGAGGATGAGGGGTCAGACAGGGACCATCTTCCCCTAAGAAGTGAGGAAGGAAGAGAGTGGGGGGCAACCCCCGTGGGTCCGGGATCCGGGGCAAAGGCGGCGGAGCAGTGGTAACCATCGGGAGGGCCCCGAAGTAACCGCGGGCGGAAAAACCCATGGGCGCAAGGCGGCCGCCCAGAACAAGCGGCTCCCGCTGTGGGACAGAAACGACGGTCATAGCACTACGAGGAAAAGTGGCTCAGCAAGAGTAGAAGGAGGAGATAAGGCCAGAAATCACAGGGCGGCGGCGGCGGCGGCTGCTGCTAACAGAGCCCGAGAAAAGAACATACCATGGGTCGGGCGGTGGCGGCGCAGCAACAAATAGCCTGAGCCTCCGCTCCGAGTGTTGTTATCGGAAGCTCCGCCCTACCCCGCCCACCTCTCTGAGAAAGCCCAATCAGAATGCGACAGGGAGGCCACGCCTCTCCTGCTCCGCCTCCACCGCCTTGAAGAGGCACACACAAACAACCCGCTTGCTGCAGCCCGGCACAAAGAGCGCGCACTGCGCAGGCGCTGTTATCGGGCTATTTCGGGAAGAGTCAGTCCCGCGAACAATGAAGTTCAGTTTCAGTTCCACCTGCCCCACCCCCTACCCACTCTTCTTCCTCACCCCCGCACCTCATCCTGAAGGCGGTGGTCTGATGGCTAGATCTAGGCTGAATCTTGGGGATGGGGATGGGGGCGGGAACCAGGGAGAAAGAATCGGGAAGCATCAAGGCCACTGACACCTACTCCCTCGGCCACTGACCTTGGGGAAGTACTTATTTCAAGCCCAACATAATAGCATTATTATTGTTTTTTTTTAATTTTAAGATTTCAGAGTGCGCGGTAGGGGTTACATTCGTCGCAGTCGGAAAGAAAACCAGTCCACATTTAAATTACATTTGATGAAGTGTTGCTTACGTTTTTTTTCATTAACTCGGGTGAGAAACGCTGGTCATTAGCCATGATAATCGGAGTAAAAATTAAGGGAGTGACTTACTGAAATTGGCCTCTTAACGTATAAAAAGTTGTCCATAAATCCGTAATTGCACATTGGAAATGTTACTGATTTCATACTGTGGGACTTTGGGATCACGAAACAGTGCCTGATACCGAGAAGAAAGCAAAGGAGGCTTGCGTCTCAAAGGGAGAAACTGAAACAGCTCTGCAACATACAGTGTATTTTGCTAGGTCTGTGTTGATAGAAATTCCTCATCTCCCCGCACTGCGCTCACACACAGAAAGAATTGTGGCTATTTTTCAAGCACATATGTGCCACGAACTGTTCTTTACATGAATTATCTCATTTGAACCTCGGAACAACTCTAAGGAATCGGTACTATATTTTATCCCCAGTTTACAGGAGAGAAAACAGGCTTAGGCAAAAAGTACTTGTCAAATGTCATACAGTAAGCTAGTAGCAGAATTTGAACTCCAGGTCTGGTAAGACTGAAATTTTAACACCATCCGTACTACCTGCCACACTAGATTATAGGTTTTTAGAACACCACAATAAACTTCTTTGTATCCTACCAGCCTTTAACCAATATTCTTCAGCTTTGTGGTGCTTGATAAGTGTTTTGTGATAACAGAGTTGGACAGAGGCAATATCCAGAATAATGCTTCCCAATAACTTTATATAAACTGTTAATACTACCTTCCGTCATTATTGATTGCTGGACTTTATCATTTTTGCTGGATTTTACTCATTTTTGTGTTTCCAACACTTAATACATAGTAAGTGCTCATGATCATTGGATGAATGGGAATCATATACTTCCAACCCTGTAAAAGCTCCTCAGGCTGTAATTGAAATTATCAGGTCTGTTAGTTGGGTTTAAGATCCATCTGAAGAGAATAGCCTGGCAAGAGTTGGTGGATGGACTTCCCTGGTGGTGCAGTAGTTAAGAATCCGCCTGCCAATGCAGGGGACACAAGTTCAAGCCCTGGTCTGGGAAGATCCCACATGCCTTGGAGCAACTAAGCCCGTGCGCTACAACTACTGAGCCTGAGCTCTAGAGCCTGAGAGCCACAACTACTGAGCCTGCGTGCCACAACTGAAGCCTACATGCCTAGAGCCCGTGCTCCACAGTAAGCGAAGCCACTGCAGTGAGAAGCCCGCTCTCCACAACTAGAGAAAAGCCTGTGCGCAGCAACGAAGACCCAATGCAGCCAAAAAAAAAAAAAAGTTGGTGGAGAAGAGCAGGCGAAGATTATGGAACCTCTGGAATGAGGTAATTTGTTCTTTTTGTAAGAGTTTCTGCTTTTTCAAAGGACTTTTTCATCTGTTATCTCATTTTATTCTTACTCTAATCCTTTAAAGTAAATAGCAACATGTAAATAATATAAATAAAGCCTCTAAAGGTAAAGTGACTTGCCTAAGGGTCACAGTCCCTTAGGTCCGAGTTAGGGACTAAATCACTTGAACTCCTAATGCAGTGCTCTTTTCACCAGATCCCAAGGCCTAAGATTTGACTTTACTAGGGTGTACTATCAAACTGTCCTGAAGAATAATTTACCTTTCAGGGGGCTGCTAATTTGTAGTCAGTTCAATGGGGCCCTTGATCAAGAACACCTGTTGTTGTCTATGTATGTGTCTTGGGTGGGTGTTGGGATTATTATGTGGTATGTAGTTTATCCTTTTGAGACCTGAAGTGTAGGCCTTGCATAAAACCCTGGATTCTGTACTTTAAGAAAGGTAGCCTTGCGGCTGTGGCCACCTGGGTGGTAGGTGCTAAGATGGTGCCCACCACCAAGGGACTGGGAGCTGGAATGGACCACTGGAAGAGAGTAATTTGGGATTTATAAACCATATTATTGGATTTCATTTTTACCCTTTGTGTAGAGTTCCCATAGACTGCTAGTCTTTAGTAAAGTCTGGTTTTAATATTCAAACCTGGTTTCATCTGTGCTATACGATATAAAGGAAAAGATCAGATACGCTTGTCTGGGCCAATATGGAGGTAGCAAGACATTCCAAGGGTAAAGTTAATCTTGAGAGGACTTTAGGGTTCTTGAAGGTTTTTGTTCCATTGCATGTCTTGGTTTTATTTTTGTTAAGTCAACAGTTTATTTACAGGAGGTGTTTTGTTTGTTTGTTTGTTTAAATAAACAATTGAAAAGTAGTCAGGTATTAAAGCCCACCTGTGTTTCTTTTTCTTTTATTTTTGGCTGCTCCAGAGGCATGCAGGATCTTAGTTCCCTGACCGGGGATGGAACCTGTCCCACCTGCAGTGGAAGTGCAGAGTCTGAACCACTGGGCCGCCAGGGAAGTCCCCCCATTTGTGAAATAAGCAGTTTACCTGCATTGACATTCCAGAGCCCTCTGAATTCCTCTGCCCTCTCTTCTGTCTACCTTTGTCTCTCTCACATTTCACTTCTGCCCTCATCCTCTCCCTCTCTCTACCTTGAATATCATCTTTCTCTCCTGCTCTGAATGTCCTTCTTCCCCCTTCACCGTTACTTTGTTTCCATTTCCTCTGCCTATTGTTGCTTAGATCTTGAACATCTAAGCTCTGAAGGGCACGTGTATGAAAAGAGGAACACTTACTCCAATTTATACTTTGCTTAATTCTCAAATTATTACTCTTTCAAATCTATGAAATAATATTCCTCTAAACATTGAACATAACCATGAAATCACAATGTTTACACTTAATGAATAAAAATTTCCCTGACATTTAAGCCTTGATCACAAACCTTATTTTATCAACATACCCTGAAAAGTTTGTTTGAAATTTAAGGTTTACTTTTTAAAATATTTATTTATTTGGCAGCGCCAGGTCTTCGTTGCTGCATGCAGCCTCTTAGTTGCGGCATGTGGGATCTAGTTCCCTGACCAGGAACTAGAACCTGGGCCCCCTGCATTGGGAGCAAGGAGTCTTAACCACTGGACCACCAGGGAAGTCCCAAGGTTTATATTTAATAGCAAACAAAATATGCACAAATTTTCACAAAATTTATACTGACACTTAAATTGCTTGTGAAGTATTATTACTGTAGGTCGAAATTGTTGTCCTCATTATCCCTATCCTCCTTCATTATACCTTTCTGGGGTTGCAGTAATTTTACCACGTGTTTATTTCTTAAACCTTCCTAAGAAGGACAGCAAGCCTTTGCAGGCTGTGCTTTGCACAAGGGTGCCTGGCTGAAGGGATGAGGGGGTGCTGAAATACAACTCTAAGTCTGCTCTTGAAAGCTGTTGTCCCAGGGGCTGGGGCCACCTGGAGGAAGGGATCTCTTTTTCTTATTGCTACAAAGGTTTCAGAAGAACTAGTGGCAGCCCTGGGGTACAATAATATTATGGATACTTGATACTATTTCATCCTAGATATGAAACCAAAGGAAAAAGCATGTTATTTAGACCAGCTGAGGTTTCAACCAATTGAATCTTAGTTGGAGGTCACAGGCCTGGTTGTGCCTTCTGCCTGGCTCTCCTTTTATACACTGATAGAACTTTAAAAATCCTTACCACTCATAGAATGCAACCTATTGCCTCTCCTGAAATGTTTTTTGTTTCACTTGGCCACCTTACAGAACCCAGTTTCTTAACATTATATATTGATTGATCTAGACTGTTCATTTTTGGAAACTGATTTTGTCTCATTCATTAATTATGATAAATATGACCATTAAAAGGTTTCATCTTTCATGAGACAGGGATGGAATCTACATTATTAACTGTCTTCTGTTTTCCTCAGGACATTTGGCAAATCATCTTTTTTTTTGAAAACTTTGGACGACATTTCTTTTTAAAGTCACAAGTCAGGAATTCCCTGGTGGTCCAGTGGTTAGGACTCCACGTTTTCACTGCTGTGAAACACACCACTGAATTCTCCATTTGGTCATTTTGCAACCAAAATGTTGGATCTCCTTTCTACCTGGTTGTTTTGTGTGGCAAATAATGTGAAGCAGTTCTTTCTGTTGTTGGTATAGTTAATAATTTTCTCCAGGGCTGCTTGGCGGATTCCCAATTCCTCCATTCATCCCTCTCTACTTTCACAATTAGAGAAAAGGCGTGTTTGTACTTTATAAGCTAATATATGGTTTCGATTTTTATAAAACCCCATGCATACAATTCTCTGTACTTTAAAAAAATTAACATATCTATATTATCACATTCACTATCTTTTATGGCCAAACTACCTATTACTAAATTGCAAACTTTTTCCTTTGGAGAATCATTATGAACTTTCATACATTAACATAGTTTTGATGATCGATAATTATTTTCCCTTTTTTGCTCAAATCTTTAGAGCTTGGCCAGTAAAACGCCTTTTAGGATGGTTCTATTGTCTCTTCAGCACTTCTCCCAAACATTTTTGAAAACATTCTTGCTTTGTATACACAAGATGTTCCAGATTATCCTCATCTTTCTCTGACCCAAAGCGTGGAATGAGCTATTTTATAAGGAATCTTAGTTCCTTTAAATGAAGAAAAATATTAGAGGCAAAATCTGGGCATCAGGAATGGATATCAGATTGTTCTGCATGAGTACAGATTGGGATTATGATAGTATCACTGTTAGACCTTTTTTTTTTTTTTTTGACAACTTTGGAAAACATTTCTTTTCAAAGTCACAAGTTGGGAATTCCCTGGCTGCCCAGTGGTTAGGACTGTGCGTTTTTCTCTGCCGTGGCCTGGGTTCAATCCTGGTCAGGGAACAAAGATCCTGCAAGCCATGTGACTCAGCCAAAAAAAAAATTAAAGTCACGAGTCTGTTTTTTTTTTTTTAATTCTAATTTAATTCAAACACTACAGAATCATTTAACACGTTTATTCCATTGTAAAAAAATTTAGTTTTCTACCCAACATAATCTTAAATTTTTAATCCCTCACCCAAACTGCAGTTGTGCCCTCATGTGTAATCCTTAGGTGTCTCATCAGTCATCATTTCTGTAAACACCTCATTAACTTTGATGTCTTAGTCTGTCTGCTTTGTCTCATGACTTACTCCCCTTTTAATCTTTCTGGTTTTTTCTACTGTTCTCATCATCATCCTTATTTCATCTCCTTTCCCTTAAATACTCAAAGCATGGAAATAAAGCATAATTCCTGCTCTACAATTTTTTTTCTTTTTTTTTTTGCTACTCGGGCCTCTCACTCCTGTGGCCTCTCCCATTGCAGAGCACAGGCTCCGGATGCGCAGGCTCAGCGGCCATGGCTCACGGGCCCAGCCGCTCCGCAGCATGTGGGATCTTCCCAGACCGTGGCACAAACCCGTGTCCCCTGCATCGGCAGGCGGACTCTCAACCACTGCACCACCAGGGAAGCCCTACAATGTTTTGTAACTCTGGAGAGTTATTGCTGTGTCATGATTTAAGCTACTTGTAAAACTTGGGACATCCAGGCCCAGCCCTACTTGCAACTACTCCAGATCAAGTCATCAAAAATTTCATGCCATTTGTGTGTGTGTGACAGAATGCATTCTAGAATATTGGCACATTTTTATTGACTTATTGATATACTTCTACTTTATAAGCACAAAGAAAATAGCATATCTCATTTCTACAAAATAGTGCAATGCCCTAATTTTTATGGTATTTGAATTTAGGGTGATATGATAAAGTAGAATTTCAGACTCTAGGGCTCTTTCAACTATGTGATGGTAAAAGGTTCCAAAATGAATCTTTTTGTTTTAGAGAAATGCTTATGATTTTCAAGTCTAAGTGGAACTATATAGAGTTTTTTTGTGTAGTTTGTAACCCCAGAACACAAAAAGAAAAATGAGGTTTGGCCAATTATTTTTCTATTAATTCTTAAGAAAAAAGATTTTCCATGTCCTTATAATATCCATAAAGATTTAGGATTTGTCCAAAACAACCAAATCAACATTGCCTGAGTTATCTTTACTGTGTCCTATTTTATCCTTGGAAATTTAAGATTAGTATAAGAAGATGAAATTGACATTCCCTGAGTTATATCATTTTTTTTAACATTCCTGAACACACAGAGAAAGACCAAAACAATGTTTGGATTGCAGAGCCCAAGATGAGCACAAAGAAGCTCAGAATGAAGCTGTGATGTTGATATTTTGCCAGGTTTTCTCTGAGATATTGATTATGACTCGCAGTCAGATATGACTCATTGCTATAATCTAACATGATGTCATTAGCTTTTTGAGTTGCAGGAGAGGTGCGAGTGATATTTTGGCCTAATTTGTAAGTTAGCATGTTACAGTCATTCTACCTGTACCACAAGTGCATATCATATGATTAGCTTAAATATTGACATCAGGGATTCTTTAAGATATAGGCCAGCCAGATCATCCCATAGTGATGCCCAGTAGCCAATAATACATGCCATGCACACAGAGTTTACCATCCGCTTCTTATTTCTGTACCCTAAAGTGTAAGCCATCAGGCAAGGATCACCAGACAAACAAACAGGAATAAAAGGAACTTGCAGGACACAGAGAGAGTAGGAGAAAGCCCCTCTAATTAATAGCCTCAGAGTGTTAAGAGTATAGTACACCCATGAAACAAAAACAAGATGCTATAAAAAGGAAATAGAATTTTTAAAAAATAAATTTATTTATTTTTGGCTGCGTTGGGTCTTTGTTGCTCCGAGTGGGCTTTCTCCATTTGCGTCGAGCAGGGGCTACTCTTTGTTGCGGTGCACGTGCTTCTCATTGCTGTTGCTTCTCTATGTTGTGGAGCACGGGCTCTAGGCACACGGGCTTCAGTAGTTGTGGCACGTGGCCTCAGTAGTTACGGCGCACAGGCTCTAGAGTGCAGGTTCAGTAGTTGTGGTGCACGAGCTTAGCTGCTCCACTGCATGTGGGATCTTCCCAGACGAGGGCTCGAACCCGTGTCCTCTGCATTGGCAGGCAGATTCTTAACCACTGCACCACACCACCAGGGAAGTCCCAAGGAAACAGAATTTTAAAAGAGCTATTGAAAGTGTAAAATACCATGGCAAAAATAAAAATTCCAGTTGAAAAAAATAAAAGGTAAATTTAAGGCAATCTCCCAGAAAGTAAAATCTAAATTTGAAGAGTCTGAAAAACAGAAAATAAAAGAGAGTTAGAGGCCAGTATTCCAGGAGGCCCAGTATTCCAAATAAGAATTCCAGAAAGATAAAACAAGGCAAATGGAGAGAAGGAAATTAACAAATAAACCACACAAATTTCTGAGAACTAGAGAACATGAGTGTGCAGGTTGAAATGGCCCACTGAGTGTTCAGTATAATGGATGAAAATAGGCCTACATGAAGAAAAAAAAAGGCATGATTACTAAATTCTAAGGGAAAAACAGGTCACATACAAAGCAACAAGATTAGAATAGTATCTGAAATATCAGCTTGAAGCTAGAAGACAATGGAACAATGACTTCAATTCCAAGGGTAAATGAATTACAACTCAGAAGTCTGTTTCCTTCTGTTTGTGTCCCTCCAAAATTCATATGTTAACACCCTACTTCCCTGATGATATTAAGAATTGGGGCCTTTGGGGGGTGATTCGGTCATGAGCGTGGAGCTCTCATGAATGGGATTAGTGCCCTTGTAACTGTTCTGAGAGAGCTTGCTTCCTTCTCTTTGCTCTCTACCAGGTGAGGATACAATGAAAAGTCTGCAGTCTGTAACTCAGAAGAGGGCTTTCCCTAGAACCCAGCCAGGCTGGCACCCTGATATTGATTGGACTTCCAGCCTCCAGAACTGTTAGAAATAAACTTCTGTTATTTATTTATAAGCCACCCGGTCTATGGTACTTGGTTATAGCAACCTGAACTAAGATACCTCTCAAACTATCAATCAAACCTAAGATCACAATAAAAATCTTTCAAATACAAAACAACTCATGAAATTTCTCCCATGCATTTTTTTCCCCTCAGGAAGCTACTAGAAGAGGCACTTCATTAAAGAGAGTAAACCAAGAAAGAGGAAGACATGGGAACTAGGAAACATGAGAGCCCACAGGAGAGGAGTAGAAGGAATTTTCAGGATATGGGTGAAATGTGAGCTCAGGACAATAGCTGTACTGTGGCCTAGAAGGCAACCAGCTCAGCCTGCAGCAGGAAGCTGGATGACTCTGGGGGGAGGGGAGGAGTTCCAAGAAAAAGATGAAATTGATAGAATCCTCAATATGTCTGAAGGAACTGAGAAGAGATGTACACCTTTGGCAGAGAGCTTGGGGGCCAATGAATGCTGGGTAAATGGAAAATGAAGCAAGGAAAATAAAGTCTAGGAAAGAGCAAGGCAATTATTGATTCCAAAGAAGAGGAAAAAGCCCAAGAAAGAGAATATATTTATAGTAAAACTGGTTACATGTCAACGCCTGTTAAAAAGAAACAACAGGCCCCAAACAGCAGTCACTGTGCTAAGTCACACCAAGACTTAATACCTAACCTATTCGATAATTGCTGTTTTAGCCTCTCCTGGAAGGTTTCAAAACCACTAAGTCTGAAATTTCCTGGTTGGCACTAGTGAGGTAATCTGCCTAAAACCCCCTGCCTTCCCCTTAGGGAAGGTGACCTTCCCTGAAATAATCTGCTCTTGTAATTTCCTTGTCCAACCCTCTTTCTGCTATAGAAACCTTCCATTTTGCACAACTCCTCTCTGCTTGCCAGAAGAGACGCTGCCCGGCTCATGAGTCATTTAATAAAGCCAATTAGACCTTCAGACTTATTCAGTTGACTTTTGTTTTTTAACACACCAAATAGCAACAGAATCCATACTTATAGCTATATTGGGAGGATGGGGAAGGAGAGTATATGTATATATGTATATGTGTAAGTATAGTTGGGATCTGGGTGATAACAGAGCAAAAACCTCTTCTTTGTAGTAGAAAGTCATCAGTTTATATTCAACCAAAAAAACAAATATATCATTATTGGCATTTTATTTTAAAATATGAAGGTTAATACTAAAAGAACGGATAAGAGTGTTAGAAGGTTGGGGGGAGGTGCCCGGAGGAAGCGTGGACAGGAAGCAAAGGGTGGGTAGAGTAAGGCTGATTTCATTTCAGGCCTTATACTTATTTTAAAGAAATAGCATTTTGTTTTTAAAGTAAACCTACAGGATTTCGATATTAAAGCAAAGGCACAGAGGCATGAGTATGCAGGGCAAGCATGGGTAGGAAACAAAATAATCCAGAGAAATTGGAAATTTAGATGGAGGTCAACTGAAAGGGGCACTCAGGGCTCTGCTGAAGAATTTTGAATTCATTGTCTGTGCTGTGGGTACCCCTAGAAGGTGGGGGAGTAGAGATGCCACATGTGGGAGAGTATATTTTGGAGGGGTTTGAGAGGGCCGAAAAAAAAAAAAGAGAGAGCCAAGACACCCAAAACTGAAAGGCAAGAAGACTACTTAGAAAATATTTTAATTGATAAGTATTTTAATTGTATTCTATTGCTATTTGGTGTTTTCTTTTTAAATTTTAAAATTTTATTTACTTTTTTATACAGCAGGTTCTTATTAGTTACCCATTTTATACATATTAGTGTATATATGTCAAGCCCAATCTCCTGCTATTTGGTGTTTTAAAAACCAAAAATCAACTGAATAAATTTGAAGGTCTAATTGGCTTTATTAAATGACCCATGAGTCGGCAGCATCTCATCTGGCTATTAAAATATCAGTTAAAGTATTTCCTTTAGTCTGAGGGAACTAAGGCACCTTGGGTGGGAGTAGAAGGGATTGGATATATGAGAAATACTCCAGGTGGAGCTGACAGGATTTGTGTTACTGATATGATGTGGAGCAAGGAGAAAAGAAAGTTTAGAAGGACTTGGGTTTTTCCAAAATTTAGTTTGTCCAATGTCAATTGTCATTCTCATTCCTGCGTTTGCTTCAAAGTTTGATCTTTAAGAAAATAAGGCACTGAGTTTGGCCAGAAGCAAACAAAATGCTTCCACTGGTTGGATCTACCTACATTATTACAGGGTCATTATGAGGTCCCAAGGATGTGAAAGTGCTTGTTACACTGTACAAATATTGGTGATTCTATCATAGCCATTATTATTTTCTAAAGAATCTGACTCAATTTCTAAGGGCAATGTCAAATGAAAAGTTCCAAAAAACATTTTGAGCAATGTCAGGAATATTAAACACTGATACATATTGCCAACATGTATCAGCAGGCTTCAAAATGGGCATATCTTTCACTGTGACGTTATTTTATTATATATTACATTATATACGGGTGTAGTGGGTTGGATGATGCCCTCCAAAGATATGTCCATATCCTATTCCCTAGAACCTGTAAATCTTACCTTATATGGAATAAGGGTCTTTACAGATGTTATTGTTACAGATCTAGAGATGCAGACATCATCCTGGATTATCTAGGTGGGTCCTAAATGCAATGACAAATGTCCAAAGGGAGCCTGACCCTGTCTTTTGGACTTCTGGCCTCCAGAACTCTGAGAGAATAAATTTCTGTTGATTTAAGTCACTAAATTTGTGATAATTTATTAGGGCAGAAATAGGAACCTAGTATAATTGGTAGTATTACATAACCTAAATGTCCTAAAATAGCTAATTACTAAATGTCTTATATATAGGATTAGATGTTTGGTTTCTTTCTTTCTTTTTTTTTAAAATAAATAACTAAATTAATTAATTTATTTATTTTTGGCTGCGTTGGGTCTTCGTTGCTGCGTGGGCTTTCTCTAGTTGTGGTGAGCGGGGGCTATTCTTCTTTGTGGTTCTTGGGCTTCTCATTGCGGTGGCTTCTCGTGGCAGAGCACAGGCTCTAGGTGAGCAGGCTTCAGTAGTTGTGGCACACGGGCTCAGTAGTTGTGGCTCTCGGGCTCTAGAGCGCAGGCTCCGTAGTTGTAGCACACGGGCTTAGTTGCTCCGCGGCATGTGGGATCTTCCTGGACGAGGGATTGAACACGTGTCCCCTGCATTGGCAGGGGGATTCCCAGCACTGCGCAGCCAGGGGGATTCCCAGCACTGCGCAGCCAGGGAAGTCCCAGATGTTTGGTTTCAAGGAAAAGAAACCATACAAGCTAACTCAAGCAAAACAGGATTACTCTAAGAATGCCAAGCTCAAGGAATCTATGGAAAACTAACCAAGCATCAACACAACCTAGTAACTCACAGAGTACTGCTTTCCTGTCCAGTGGCCAAGTCAGCCATGGGAATTCCTCTTCCAAATTCCCAAGAAAGGGCTTGGAGTGACCCAGCCTGCTGTACTTGCTATTCACTCTTGGCCCAATCAATTTTCTGGGGGTCTTCAAGCAATTTGTAATTTGTTTGTCCTTTCTACTAAATAGATTTCTGCTGTGGCTTTTAAGTCTCAAAAAAATTAATATGGGGCTTCCCTGGTGGCGCAGTGGTTGAGAGTCCGCCTGCCGACGCAGGGGACACAGGTTCGTGCCCCGGTCCGGGAAGATCCCACATGCCGCGGAGCGGCTGGGCCCGTGAGCCATGGCCACTGAGCCTGCGCGTCTGGAGCCTATGCTCCGCAACGGGAGAGGCCACAACAGTGAGAGGCCCGCGTACCGCAAAAAAAAAAAAAAAAAATTTATGTTTTTCCTTGAAAGTTTGCATTATTTTTTAAATTGTGGTAAAATATACATAACATAACATTTACCACTTTAACCATTTTAAAGTATACAATTCAGTGACATTAAGTACAGTCACAGTGTTGTGCAACCATCACCATTGTCTAGGTCCAGAACATTTTTATCACCTTGGAAGAAAACTCCTCACCCATTAAGCAGCCACTCTTCATTTCCCCTCCCGTCACCTCTGGTAATCACCGATCTGCTTTCTGCTTCTATGGACTTGCTTTTTCTGAACGTTTCATATAAATGTGGCCTTTTGTTTCTGCCTTTTTTTTCACTGAACATAGTATTTTCAAGGTTTATCCATGTTATAGCATCTATAAGTATTTTATCCCCTTTTAAAGCCAAATACTATTCCATTGTATGGATATACCACATCTTGTTCATCGAGCCATCAGTTGATGGACATCTGGGTTGTTTCCATCTTTTGGCTATTGTGAATAGTTCTGCTATGAACATTTGTGTACAAGTTTTTGTTTGAGCACCTGTTTTCAGTTCTTTGGGGTATATACCCAGGAGTGGGTTTGCTGAGTTACATGGTAATCATACGTTTATTGGAGAACCACCAAACTGTTTGCCACAGGGGATGAACCATTTTACATTCCCACTAGCGATGAAAGAGTCTTCCAATTTCTGTTTTCCATTTCCCAATTTCCGTTTTCACCAGCACTTGTTTTCTGGGTTTTTGTTTGTTTATTTGTTTGTTTTTGTGATTATATCCATCCTAGTGGGTGTGGTTTTGATTTGCATTTCCGAAGGACTGATGATGTTGAGCATCTTTTCATGTGCTTATTAGTCATTTACATGTCTTCTTTGGATGTCTATTTAAGTCCTTTGCCCATTTTTAAATAAGACTTTTTGTTGTTGAGTTGTAAGTATTCTTTATATACTCAGATACTAGGCCCTTATCAGATATACATTATTGTTGTTGTTTTTTTTTGGCGGTATGCAGGCCTCTCACTGTTGCGGCC
Source organism: Grampus griseus (assembly GCF_964374135.1). Classification (NCBI taxonomy): domain Eukaryota; kingdom Metazoa; phylum Chordata; class Mammalia; order Artiodactyla; family Delphinidae; genus Grampus; species Grampus griseus. The sequence continues at coordinate 21,850,784 of NC_139007.1, read as the reverse complement.
TCTCCCGCTGCGGAGCACAGGCTCCGGACTGTGCAGGCTCAGCAGCCATGGCTCACGGGCCCAGCCGCTCCGCGGCATGTGGGATCTTCCCGGACCGGGGCACGAATCTGTGTCCCCTGCATCGGCAGGCGGACTCTCAACCACTGCACCACCAGGGAAGCCCCATTATTGGTTTTTAAATATGACTGCAGAAGCAAAATCTCTTGCCATTTTTTGGTCAGGGTATTCTCAAACAGAAAAAGATCAAGGTCCTTGTTTGTGCACACTCACTGCAGGTTAAACCCATATTTTAATGAGCATCTAAGAATAGCCTATGTTCCTTCCTAATGATTCAGTAGTTATAGCTGTACAAGTGCTGTTTGTCATCTACTTTCCTATCAAATTCATCTCGGGGTGCCCCAGGGACAAGAAATGACATGTCTATTTCAACCTTTTGTGATTTTAGGTTATTCTGATTCCCCCTGCTCCCCCCTTTTCTTTTTTGCCTTTTCTTCTTTTACCTGTTTTGAGATTATACTTCAAACTTTCTGTTTTTAACCACCTATCCATGTTTGGTTTAGAAAATTTAGTTTTTCAAAATTATTACACTATAAATAGGTAAGTCAAAAAATGACACCAGCAATCAAGAAAACCAGGATCTTTGATATTTTTGTGTTTTCAGGGAACTGTCCACAGTGAGAAGTGGAGCTAAATACAATCTAGTAAATAAAATAAAAGTAAATTTAAAAATGAAATAATGATAGCAGGACAATGACCTGATTTGTGTGAGTTAATGATTTTTAAGTGATCAAAAGTTAAAAGTCAGGGGCTTCCCTGGTGGCGCAGTGGTTGAGAGCCAGCCTGCCAGCCAGGCCCAGGAGGATACTACAGAGGTAGAAAGACAATTATGTTATAACACCAGTTCCTTCCCTTCTGAGAACCGGCTCCTTCCACATATGCCCAGCAGGTTGGGCTTCATTTTGTTTCCTTCTTTCAGGCCAGGCACTGAGTCATCTTTGTTCATAAATGTGCCCGAACTTCCTTTCTCGCTGAAGAAGGATGATATGTTTTCTTTCCCTCACCCCCTTTCTAGAATGTCTAGTCCACGCCCTTCTTCCAAGACCAGAACCCTCCCTCAGGAACTTACATCTTAGCTAACTTTCCTGCTCCAGGCTGCCAGCTGTCTTACACATGACTGAAGAATTGTGCAATCCTAAGTCAAGAAACGGGAGGCAGGGAAGGTGAGAAAGGGGGATTCTGTTTTTACAGCAGGATCTAGAGTTTCTGGAGGGCTAGGGCTCTGTGACAGAGACGGTCATTATGGCTGCAGCAACTGTCCCTTTAGGACAGCAGTTTTCAGAATGAGGTCAGAAACCCCTGAAGTCCCCAAGATCTTCCCTTTCCTAGCTACATGTCAGTGTGAGGCCAGATTTCAACCAAAACATATCGCAACAGATTGAACAGAGGAGCAGATTTGAGAATCCAGCTGCCTTCTATTAAGCCAGACACAAGAGACTTGCAAAAAAAGTAAATGCCACTCTTCTCGGTAACTTTTCTTTTGGAAATATAGCTGTGCTTTATACATACTACTGTATATAAAATAATCAACAAGGACCTACCGTATAACACAGGGAACTATGCTATGTGTGTATATATATATATGAATCACTGTGCTGTACACCTGAAAGTAACACAATATTGTAAATCAACTATACTTCAACAAAAAAAGGAAAAAAAGAAAAAATAGCTGTTTTAAATGAAAATATTATTTATGCTAACATGGAGTATTTTCATTTTAAATAAATTAATAAATATTTCAAATTTTTTGTGTTAATTTTAATACAAGTAATATTGACATAACCCATGTAAGGAGAGCTGCGTGGAGTCCTCAACAATTTTTAAAAGTGTAGAGGGGTTCTGAGATTTAAAAGTTTGAGAACTGCTGCTCTAGGGCCAATCTCGGCCCCCATGTGCGTTCTTTTTTGCTCTTCCTGAGGAACCTCACCAAGACCCACTGCTTCAACTACCACCTCCAAGCTGGTGATTGCCCTGGGCAGCACGCAAGCTCCTGGGTGCCACTCTGCAAAGACCCGGAGAGAAGGGAAGTAAGATTGCCCTGAGAGTTGGACTGAATAAATCCACACACAGAAGATGTGATGGACCATTCAGTCATTCAGCAAATATTTATTGAGCACCTATCCTGTGCCATGTGCTATTTTATTTTATTTTATTATTATTATTTTTTTAATTTAAAAAATGTTTGCGGTATGCGGGCTTCTCACTGCTGTGGCCTCTCCCATTGCGGAGCACAGGTTCCGGATGCGCAGGCTCAGCGGCCATGGCTCACGGGCCCAGCCGCTCCGCGGCATGTGGGATGTTCCCGGACCGGGGCACGAACCCGTGTCCCCTGCATCGGCAGGTGGACTCTCAACCACTGCGACACCAGGGAAGCCCCATGTGCTATTTTAGATGCTGCAGTTACAGTAGCAAGCAAAACAGAAAATCCCTGAATGTTCTACTGGGGGTATATAGGGAGAACATAAAAAAGAGTATAATGGGAAATCGAGCCATATGTAGAAATAATACTAGAAATTATTTGTAAGAGCTTGATTTCATGAAGTTTGGGGAATAATCCCAAATTCCAGGTTTCTTTCCCTACAACATTCCCAAAGGTCATATTCAGACAACAGACAATGATAAAGGAAAGCAATGTGACAAAGATTACGTATGTGGGGTGTATGTATGTGTTTTCTTCTATCCCATAAATTATGTTTCCCCAGGAGCCATTCTGCTAGTACAGTTCTGGGAAGTAGGTGTTTATAGATTTCTTCTTGGTGGGGAGGCAGATATGATGCAAGAAAAGTTCCTGCCAGCCAGGGGAGTGGGGGAAGGAGCAGAGCCAGGAGAGCAGACCTTAGGATTGGCAGCTCGAGGGCAAGACCAGACTAGCATCCTTGCAACACAGGTTGGTGACAATCCAGAGGGGAAGAGCCATCATGGGGTGCCTGAACTTTGTAACATCTTCCCTCTAGACACCGTCTCCAGGAGGAACGGAAAAAAGGGAGAGAAACAGCTCTGATAGAGAGTTGTTACCTGGGATAATACTATCTTTCATTAGAAGAGTGAGACACTTTCATTGGTGATTTTAAGCTCCATCTCCAACATTTTCTTTGCACGTCTGAGATATGTGTGATCAAATTTCGATCTGGCTGTGTTAACCTTTTATTGTTGCTGGGCTCATAAGTGAAATCCTGGGGCAGGGAACTCTGGCAATAGTGACCCCATTAGACCCTGCCTTCTCCTTAAGCCTTAACCCAGATGTAACGACCAGTTGGTCGTTACATGGGAGACAGGAAGTTGAAGCGAAGAGATGCCAGAAGGAAAAGAGAACAGGTTGGACAGGTCTTTTCTCCAGAAGGAAATGGGAACCATTTTCTCCCACTTAGGCCACCTGGAAGGAAGAAGCAGAGAGAGATCTGACCACTTACCACTTACAGCATGCACACAAGAAAGAGAAGAGAGGAGACTTCCCTGGTGGTCCAGTGGTTAAGAATCCACCTTCCAATGCAAGGGACATGGGTTTGCTCCCTGGTCAAGCAACTAAGCTCACGTGCTGCAACTACTGAGCCCACACATGCCACAACTAGAGAGAAGCCAGCACGCCACAACGGAAGATCCTGTGTGCCTCAACTAAGACATAACACAGCCAAATAAATAAATATTTTTTACAAAATTTTTTTAAAAAAAGGAAGAGAAGAGAGGGCTAAGAGAAAAACAGTGTGTGTGTGTGTGTGTGTGTGTGTGTGTGTGTGTGTGTGTCAGGGGTGGGGTGGTGGGTCTCCTTCCATGCTGACCTTCAGACAAGATAAAGAAGAAAGGGAGAGAGCCCCTCTCTCCTGTGGCGCAATCCCTAACCCATCAGATTGCGGTCTCCTCTTTGGAGGGGGAATGAAAGCAAGGACCAAGAAAGAGCCTGAGTAGACTCCCTTCTCATGCCCAAACTGTAGCATCCCTGAAAGTCAGGCATTTTAAATAGGCTTATCGAATGAGACTCAAGAAAAGAAATTGAAGTCCTACGCTAAGCAAGGAGCAAAGTCAGGGTTTGAATCCAGGTTTGCCTATTTGCAGTTGCCAGTGATCCATGCTGCTGCCCCCCTAAGCTCCACCCCACCCCACCACAATCAGAACATGATTGGTTAGTGTAGGTAGTCTTTCTTGTATCTTGCTGTCCTGTGTCCTTCCCCACCCTGGGATATTAGGTGAAATTACTGATTCAGAAGGACCACACCTATAGGCATTATTTATTCATCCAGCTAATGTTTATTGAACTTGAGGCCTTTCCTCAGTTCTGAGGCCTGAAACCGCTTCTGTGATCCAGTTCCCTGAAAGGTGATATGCAGTGGAATGGATCCAGCCACAGGAGGACAGCAGGCTGAAACGTCAGGAGGTGGAGGATGAGAGGAGAAAGAAGACCAACATTCGCCAGCCCTAAAGGAGCTGCCATTCCTGGCTGTGAGCAGGACACAGGGACCGCGTTGTTTACAGGAAATGAGATTGTGGTGATGAGGCCTCCCTCTGCTGTGTGGTTTCTCCTTGACAGCTTTGCTGACTGTTTCTCCTTGACTGTCTGCTGTGCTGATGGAATCTTGTCCCATGGATAGATTGTGCCTTTTTTAAAATTTAGTTTTTGGGAGTTCCCTAGTGGCCTAGTGGTTAGGATTCCGGGCTTTCACAGCTGAGGCCTGGGTGCAATCCATGGTTGGGGAACTCCGTCTGGCACAGCCAAAAAAAGAAAAGAAAAAGAAAAGAAAAAAAGTATTTTAAAAAGCTGAGAGGCAGCTCCTGTGTTCCCAAACATTCCCAAGCCATTTGAATCACCTTCTTTCAACTCTCTTTGAGGTGCCTACACAAAATGACCCGGATGTCAGCTGTTAAAAGACAAACGGAGGCATATAAAACATTTTAAGAGTTTATTTGAGCAGAAATCAGTTGGAATCAGGCAATGCCAAACTGGAAGTCGTTAGGAGCGCTCCACCAATAGGAGCTAGGGGAAAGACTTACGAGAGAAGGTGGATGCAAAGCAAGGAAATTATTTGATTGGCTATAGCTTAAGTGCTTGCCTTATATGGGAAAACCTGCTTGGCTGTTTGTGATTGGCAGTCCTGAGTTTCGGCTTTCTTCACCGTGAGGTATTTATAGGCTCGGGTTTGGGTCCGTTTACGCCTCTAAGGCATTAGGACCCCCTCAGTGTAACAGCCTCCCTGTTTAGTTGAACACTGCATAGACCAGTGCTTGTCTGTACAACTAACCCTAGCACAGAACTGGTTATCCACAGCAAAATTTATTTATTTATGTATTTATTATTTAAAGTTTATTTTAGAATATTTAGGAGGCAGTACAGCAGGGTGATAAAATGGCAAGAGGCCCTGATGTTGGACCATCTAGGTGAAGTGAGTCCCAGTGACTGCATTTACCAGCTCTGTGACTTTAGAAGAGTTATTTGACCCCCTCTGCTTTGTTTTTCTTGTATGTAAAATGGGGATAATAATAGCTTCTTCAGAGTTGAGAGGAAGTAAATGAGCCAGTTACTACCCAGTAGATAATAAATGACAGTAAATGTCAGTTTCATCATTATTAGTTTTTAAGGTTCTTCCCTCTTCTTTTCGTCCATTAGCACAGTTAAGCCATTTACTTCTTTTTCTTTTTTAAAAAAAATACCTATTCTGATTACAGAATTAATACATATTAGTAAAAGATTCAGAGAACACATAAAAAGATAAAAGAGGAAATAGAAATTACCCACTAATCCCAGGCCTAAGAGATATAACCGCTTTGAAAATGACTCTCAAGAAATCTAATTACTAGCATTTCTGAGAAATGCCTGAAATTTCCACTATTTGGTTTTATGGAAAGAAAAATCTCATTCGTACCAAGCTGCTAGTTCTCTTCCCTAGACTGCCTTAGTGTGAATCTGTACACGAGTAGGTGGACTTTTATTCACCACGTACAATTTTCTTCGCCAAAAGAAATCAATGAATTATCCTCAATATCCACTCTGTTCTCCTCTGACAGCCTCAGAGGAATCCATCGTTATACTTTTCCCATCTCCATGTGTTAGCGTTGTCATCTGAGGAATAGGGACAGCGAGAACCTGACCCATGTGTTTCACTCGGGGACACCTCCCCAGACACCGGAGGTCCCCTCTGGGGCTGGAATTAGAAGCTGGATCACCTGGCGTCCAGGCCGGTGCCCTTCCCACTACATTGTGCAGCTGTGCAAGGCTGGACTCAGAGAGTCTGCCCATGCGTGGGTGATTTCCCACCTCTGAAGTCACGGGGTCTGTGTGGGAGAGGCTGTTTTTAAAAAAGAAAGCACAGCCTCTGAACCCTGAAGAGGGTGGTTGGCAAGGTAGATCTCCTAGGGGCTGGGGGGCCCTCCCTCTCAGAAAAGGCAGGGAAGAGGGCCTGAGGCTGAGGAAGGACTTTAACTAGAAAACACAGTATTACAGAGTAACAGGGCAAACCCCACAGAACCACAGAAACAAGTATACAAGTTGATACTGGGTGGTACGTGTACATAGCTAGATTGGGTAATATATCTTTGAAAGAAACTCTAGTTTTTGTGTTTGTTTGTTTTTTGAGGGAAAAAACCCCACAAAGTCGTCTTATTTGAAAAATGTTATTAAGTAGGTGTTTTCTTTCTCTAAAATGAATATCAAAGGTCTAGATTTCAGTCAGACATAAATCCTTTTAGAAAGATTTTCAGCACCGATTATCTCAATAATAATAAAAGAGAAATGTTTAGGATCCCATACAGAAAATTAAATGAGTCATTTCCTCTGTGACTTCTATTTGGTCTTTTTAAGGAAAAGGCCACAACGCTTCAGTGTGTTTATATTTGAGCTAGTCAAAATTAACTAAAAGATCAAACATGCAAAGTGCTTGTCTTATAGTAAGCCTTCAATACATATTTGTTTCTTTTCCATTTTTAAAAACATATGTATCATTAAACATGATAACACTAAAATATTAGGGTTGATTTTGCATATAGTTTAAGAATTTCTGAATTCTTATTTAATCTGTACAATAGTGCTCCCTTTATCTCTGGGTCATTCCAGGACCCCCAGTGAATGCCTGAAACCATGGATAGAACCCAACCCTATATATACCAACATATACTATGTGTTTTCTTATATATTCACACCTATGATAATGTTAATTTATGAACTAGGCACAGTAAGAGATTAACAACAACTAATGATAAACCAGAACAGTTATAACACTATACATACAGCTTGAACAACTCGGGGGTTAGAAGCACTGACCCCTGTACAGTGGAAAACCCGCTGTAACTTTACCGTGGGCCCTCTGTGTCCACATCTGTGGATTCTGTACTGTAGTATGTATTTATTGAAAAAAAAACCCCACATTTAAGTGCATTTCAAACCCATGTTGTTCAAGGGTCAACTGTGATAAAAGTTATGTGAATGTGGTCTCTTTCCTTGATCAATTTCTTCAACTCTGCCGGAAATGTGGCAGTGGCTTCTTCATCAACAGACTTGATCCCTCCAGTGATTTTTTATTTTTGTGGATTCTACAATGACAGTTCCTTTTTTTTTTTTGCAGTTTATTTAAATTTTTATACAATTTAAAAGGTTATATTCCATTTTACAGTTATTACAAAATATTGGCTATATTCCCCGTGTTGTACAATACATCCTTGTAGCCTATCTTACACCCAGTAGTTTGTAGCTCCCTCTCGCCCTGTCCAAACCTGTTCCCAAGTGTGTTCCCTGACTTACAGGAAGTAGCTGCTGTCACTCGTTTCAGGGGGTTCCTCGCTCAAGTCTTCCTATAGGCTCGTTGCTTTCTGGCACAACACGTTGCCACCAATCAGAACACCTTTTCTGTTTATGTCTCCCACCCACAAATTTAATACCTTTCCATCTTAACTAAGCGCTTATGCACTGTGGTCGTAACCTCTGCAGTTTGAGGTGTGACTGTAAAACTAGCACAACTTTACTTTACTTTCACAATTTCATAGACAGAAGATTCATTCCCACTGTAGATCTTAGCAAACTCAGCAAACCTTTTTCTTTCCTTATTAAAGTTGAGAACTTTCAACTTTTCACTTAAAGAAAGCACTTTATGGCTTCTCTTCGGCATACTGGAATTGCCAGCATCACTACTCTTGGACTTTGGGGCCATTATTAAATAAAATAAGGGTCACATGATTACAAGCACTGCAATACTGCGACAATGACAACCCAGACGGATACTAAGTGACTAATGGTCAGGATACACTGGACAAAAGGATGATTCACGTCCCAGGCAGGAAGGATCGAGATTTCATAACAATAATCACAATGATGTGCAATTTGGAAACTTACAGTTTACTTCTGGAATTTTCCATCTAATATTTTTAAATATTAAACATATTCAGTCACTGCAGGTGACTGAAACCACAGAAAACGAAAGCACGAATAAGGGAAGACTACTATAAAACATCTATGAGAAAGATAAACTGGAAGATGTGAAAACTGACAGAGAGAGAGGTTGAATTTGCCCAATTCCTGTAATCAGTACTAGTAGATTCTGAGTCTGTCAGATCCATTTCAACCCCATATAATCAGACTTTCTACCCCCCTACCACTCTACTGAAACTATGTTTTCAATGGCTTCCCCATCACCCAACCCAATGATCAGTTTTCAGTCCTTATCACTATCTGATATAATGGACCACTTCCTCTTTCTTGAGTTTCCAGTGCCCTGTCCTGCCCCACCTCTCTTGCATTTTTCTTAGCGATTAAGACTCAGTCTATTTGCCTACCCCTTCTCATTATCCCTAGCATCCCAGTGTTCAAGCCTTGCATTTCTCTATATCTCACTCTTTAGGTGATCGTGATTTAAACACCATCTTCCCCAAACCTGTTCCTCCCTGAAAACTCCATATTTCAGTAAATGACATCCTTCCAGTGGCCCAGGCCAGAACCGTGGAGTCATCTTTTTAATCTTTTTGGTCTCTCATTTCATACCTAATGCATCAGCAAATCCTATCGGACCATTTTCCCCACCTTCATTGCTACCACCCAAGCTCAACTCCCACCTACTACTTCAGTAACCTCCTAACTGGTCTCCCTTTGCCCTGTCTCACCCCTCGACCGTCTAGCCTCCACATAGCACCAGAGTGATTCTTTAAAATGGGATCAGATCCTATGACTGCGCTGCTCAATGGTTTCCTTTATTTTGCCAGAGAAAAATTCCAAGTGCCCACCTGGCCTCTGACGGCCTCTCTGCCCACGACACCCTCTCCTGCTCTCTCTTCACCCCTCATGTTGGCTTTGCTTTTCCTTGGTCATGCCAAGCTGGCCTGGCCTCAGGAGCTCTGAAGCTGCTGGACTCTCTGCCTGAACTGCTCTCCTCAGGCCTCTGCAGGGCTCACTCTTGTACTTTATTCAAGGCTTTTGTTAAGTGCTACCTCCTCAGAGAGGATTTCCCTCACATGCTATCAAAAATGACACTCCCACTACTCTATTTCTTTAAATGATTTATTTTCTTCATAGCCCATATCCCTACTGGCCATCTTATATCGTGTTCATTTGTCTATCGCTTGTCTCTATCACTAAAATATAAGCTGCCTGAGGACAGGCGCCATGTCATTTTTTTGTTCACTGTTATATCATCAGCACCTAAAATAGGGCACATGGTAGCTAGTCAGTAAATATTTATTCAATTCATTAATCATTCAATACATATTTGTTGGATACTTTCCGTGGGCCAGACACTGTTCTAGGCTCTGGTAATGCAGCAGTGAATAAAATAGACAAAGTCCCTGCTTTGTGGAGCTTATGTTTCAGTGAGGAGAGTAGTACCATGGAAAATAAACAAGTACATATGTAGTACACCAGAGGGTGATGAGTTCTATAGAGAAAGATAAAGCAGGGAAGGCGGGGTAGAAAGTGTAAAGGGGCAGAGGTTTTGGTTTTGGTTTTGGCTAGTTTAGTCAAGAGTGGTCAAAGAAAGCCTCACTGATAAAGCAATATTTGAGTTGAGAATTCAAGGAAGTAAAGGAGCACGTCGTGAGGATATATGGGGGAAGAATGGTCCAAACAAAAGAAACAGCAAGTGCAAGGGCCCTGAGGCAGGAGTAAGTATGGTTTCTTTGAGGGACAGCAAGAAAGCCAGTGTGTCTGGAACAGAGTGAATAAGGTGATGAATCATAGAAGA